>NC_138108.1:52763202-53015702 GCF_964146895.1 Miniopterus schreibersii | reverse complement strand
AATATACCAAGAAGCTGTTAAAAATTAACTAGATACAATTAACATGGATTTCTAAATTTCTCTGTTTATACAATGCATATTTATATTTTAATTTTTGGTTCGCCCTGTTGAATATTCACTAATTAAACAATTTCATTTCCATCTGCACTATTTATTTACATGCCCTGTGTGGAGATACAAGTGGCAGGTAGAGACGGAATTTCCCTGTATTCTTGGAAGTGAATAAAAGTAACTTTCACTTTTTCAGTATATTGAGGGACAGGTAGAGAATAATGAAAGGAAATAAGCCCACAGATAATCCCTAAACCTTATTTAGGGATTCTGCCCCTTTTTAACTCCTAAGTTAACAAGTCACTACTTGCTTCCTTTGAAGAAGGAGGCGATCACCAGAGAGGCGGCTAGGAGCAAGGGAGCGCTCACAAACGTTGAGACTGATTTCTGCAAAATCCAGTGTTGACCATTTCTGTTAGGAGAGAAAGACAACAGGCCCACTCTTTCTCCCCACTGGCTTTTAAAGTGTCCATCATCAAGCCAAGTTCCTTCTTGATCTTGCTGCCTTGCTGAGTGGAGTTTACTTTTTATTTTACTCGAATACCTAGTATTAAACTCCTGAGCTACACTGTTATTTGAACAAATAACCCATACACAGACCTTCCCTTCGGGTGTGAGTTAAATCCCTGCCCAACTTGCTCACTTCCACTTAGGCCCCGGTTGCCACTGCCGGTTATTAGTCACTGGAGAATACAGCTCCTGAAACCTCATTCCACCTCTTTCTCTTTATAGGCTTTACACTTGATCAAATTAAATCCATACAAACCTGTGTGCTCGAAAAGAAAACAAACGAAAATTCCCCAATCTCTTGTCACTCACAGTTTCTTAGAGGCTTCCATGGAGCACAGAGCTCTCTGATTCTGGGCAGTTTCTCTTTCTTATCAGAACTGCCAATACGCCCTGCTTTACAGGGTGGTGAAACTGAAGCACAAGCCCATTAGCTGGTTCACTTTTTAAAAAAATCTTCATCCAAAGATATCTTTTCCATTGCTTTTTCAGAGAAAGTGGAAAGGGGGGGGGGGAAGAAAGAGAGGAGAGAGAGAGAGAGAGAAAGGGAGAGGTGGGGGGAGGGAGAGAGAGAGAGATCACATCGGTTTCTCTCTCGTAGGCACCTGACTGGGGATCAAACCTGCAACCTGTGTATGTGCCCTGACGGAGAAATGACCCCACCACTGTTTTTGGTGTATGGGCCAAGGCACAGTGGCTGAGACACAGTAGCTTTGTCCAAAATGAACACTTCAAATGAAGGATGAAACAGAACTCACCTTCCTGCAGGTGGTTATGGAGAAAAGTCAGAACACTGGGAGAGACAGAATGCCCACTCTGGAAACATTGGCCTTGATGGGCAGTTTCTAATCCTTTCTTGTCAGTGGTTCAGTATGGAGGCAGTGGGATTACAGTGGAAAAATCACTGCCCTGTTTTAGAAAATTTAATCTTGACCCAATGCTGTATGGTCTCAGGCAAGACCCTTAATCTCTCTGAGCTTTAGTTTCCTCTTTTGTGTAGTGAATTGGTTTAATGGTGTCATATTGGTATAAGGGTAAATATTTTCTATTTCTTCTTAATATGAAGTGGATGGGGCTAAGTTGCCTACAATTAAAATGAGGTTACCATTTCTCCTTTCCCTAAGCAGTTTGATTCCCATCTCTAATTCATATTAATGTTTCATAAATCTTAAATGTGCTTAAAGTACCACATCTAGTAATGACATATGTTAGAAATCAGCCTGAGATCCTAATAACTTATTTGTGGTAATTAAAACATATCTATATTTATAGGGTTGTAAAGGAATCTCCAACCCCTAGGTAGTTTTTTCATGTGCCTCTAAGCAAGGTAGTACTTAGCAAAGCAGAGTGATGCTACTTCAAAGGCTATTAAAGCTAGAAGATTTTACAGCATTTATTGGTAACACCATACAATGTTTTAAGAGCTTCCATAATATTTGCATCTATATCCTAAATGTAAGGTGAGCTCATTTTTTTGCCCACAAGAGTAATAAAGTTATTGGTGTTCATAAAAGCTGAACCTGAATAAAGCATTACTTAGATACATCCATTATTTTTAACAATTGGGATTTAGAGTACCATATGAAATTTTTACTGTGATTATTTTGAGATATTTTAAAGCATCTGTTATTAGTTGCTAATTATACATGTTATGATTATACAAGTTCAACTCTTACTCAGCTATAAAAGGAAATATTTAGATTAAGCCTAAAATATTTTTAATTTTTCTCTCAGAAAGAATAATTTTGGTATAGAATTTGAAATATATGTACACTTCATGGATAATGTTCATGGGTGATGTTTAAAACATTTAATTTGGCCTGGGCATAAAACAATGAAAACAGACACCATCTGGAAAAAACTGGTATGTCCCTAGAGATGTCTACTGGCTGAATATTAGTAATATTTAGAGTAAAGATTGCAGTTGTTCAAACTAGTGGCTAGTGTTATGGTTTCAATAAACAGACTGTGGGACCGCTGAACTTTGGGCAGAGCAATGGGTCTCAAAACTGTGGTCCAGAATCAGAGGCTTCAGCAATACCTGGAAAGCTGTGAGGATGGCGAATTCTCTGGCTCCACACACTGGATAGTGGGTTCTCCCCACTGAATCAGAAATTCTGTGTGTGGGGCCAGCCATGGGTGTGTTAAGTAGGCCTTCAAGTGATTTGGATGCATGCCAAAATTTGAGAATCACTGCTTTATATGATCAGTTTTTAGTTACCTGCTTCAATATAGAACAGCTCTCATGAACAGAGCATTCTCTTGTGTTAGAAATATAAGGACAAAAGAAAGGGAGATAAACAAACAAATAAGTGAAAGGATGAGAGGATAAGGGAAGGAAAACTTGACCTTCATAGGGCAATACTATAGACAACTGCCTTAAAAGGGTACTTCCTGGCAGGAAAGCCACAAATCACCCACCCTAGTTTCAAATTCACCTGTCAAGAAGGTTAGAAAATGGTTTTTAATGGTTTTTAAGGTCTTTCTCAGTTCTTTTTTAAAACTGTATTTTATTTTCTCACCTAATTTCTTGCTAGGGTATTTTTTTCTTCACTCTCTCATAAGTGATTGTAGAGATCAGCTGGCCACCACCTTCTGTGTAAGAACTCGTCAAAAGTTTTACCCCTGCCCACTTCCTACATGTTCTTCAGTTGTTCAGCTTGGGCAAGAACTGTCCTCATTCTTCAGCCCAGACTTAGACTCTCTGCCAAGCCCCGCATCATTTTGCCTCTCCTGGAGCTGTTTCTTTCACCACACTTGGAGAGAAGTTTCCCGAACATTCTGCCCTTGTTTTCAGAAGGAACCTCTGGGATTTGCTCATCGGACTCTCAGAGATTTCTTCACAATGAATAAAAAAGAATTACTAAGATGGGAAGCCATGATTACATCTCCCTTTAGTCTTCCTTAAGAGCCTGGCCTTGAAAAGACACTCAACAATTCTTTATTAAATTGAATTGAATCCCTTAGCCTAAATAATGCCCCCTCGCTGGTCATTTCCCCTTCTCTCTTTAGCTACACTGACATTTATTTGAAGGAAGGGTTGTGTCATGATTCTTATATAATACAGTTCTATCTATATGGGTTCATATGCACAGGGTCATGATGGATTTAGGAAAATCTGCTAAACCAATGATGGGTCATAATCAAACTCTGACTAACTCTAATTCCTTGAAACTCTTTAATATCTCTGTCTCATACAGTTAGCTTTTCACTAGTTTAGGCCATGGAAATGTATCCAATAAGCTTTATTCATATAAGACACAGTTTGGACACTTTCTAAAGGTGTTAAAATGATACCCCTCTCATTTTGTGTTATTTGCCAATTAAATAAGCCCACCTACTCTTCTATACTCAGCTCATTGATAAAGATGTTGTAGGTGGCAGGAACGGCACCAAGTATTAGGCCTGTGGGGTCAGACCAAGCCTGGGCTTGGCAACCTCGGTACTTGGGCTCTGGTTAGGAAAGAATTCAGAGCCAAGGCCCAAACTGCAAGAGAAAGTTTATTGGGCAAGCAAAAGGAAAGTACACTCGAAGAGAAATTACACTTGAAGGGAGCAGGTTAGTACTCTTTTTAACCCCTCCGAAGGGGGTTAACTGCTTTCTTCTTTAAAATGACCTGTCACGGCCTGCCCAGTCATCTTCTGTCCTTGTATGGAGGTTGGATGGGGCTTTCCTCCAGCCCCCTTTATCTTCATCTAAGGGTGGGGGTCTACCTTATTTCTAATCACATGTCAGGGAACCTAACCTGCATGGCCTGAGGCATTCTAGGGTGGAGAGGGGTCTTAGGAGCAAGGTCCTGAATCTTTCCAGTATACCTGCTCTACCAGTTCCTTTTTTATTGCTAAGTGTCCCAGATGTTCCACTCTGGTGACCCTCTGCACCTGGCCCATCGTCCTTGCTCTGCTCATGTCTACCTAACTGCCTATCACAAAGAGGTTAAAGGAGTTAAATTATCCACTGCTTTGGCACAGCTTGCCCTGACATTTCAGTACTGTCCTCAGAGTTGTAGAATCAGGCCACTTTTTTTTTTTTTAATTCTCACCCAAGGAAATGTTCATTGATTTTTAGAGAGGGGAGAGAGAGAGAGAGAGAGAGAGAGGGAAGGAGAGAGAAATATCAATGTGAGAGAGAAACGTGGATCAGCTGCCTCCTGCAAGCACATGCCCTGACCTGACAGGGGATCAAATCTGCAACCTAGGTATGTGCCCTGACTCGGAATCTAACTCGAGACCTTTCTGTGCAAGGGATACTGCTCCAACCAAGTGAGCCACACCAGCCAGGGCTCAAGCCTCATTTTTAAAGGCAATTTTGTGTACTGATTTATGCACATTACTTTGTCAGGTTTGTCCCACAAAGTCATTGGAGATAGTCCAGTTCAGTCTGTTATCAATTGTTCTTTATGGCATTATATTGCTCTCATGGGGGTTTAATACAGGCTTTTAAAATTTGTGGCTGTGTATCCTCCAATAGAAATTTAGAGAGGTTCCCTGTTTTTCTACATACTAAGATATAGAATTCTTTCCTAACGTCAGTGACTCTCAACAAGTGAGTATTCAAAGATAGAATTTTATGTGCAACTTCCGTGTTTTAACAATGCTGGACAAGCCGGTCAACTCTACATTTTTAATGCATCATCTCATTTTAATAGTTTGCAACCTTTGAGTTTCCTGTCCAAATTTTTTAGTCACAGTAATTGTAAAATTGGAAGAAAAAGGAGCTTTTTTGTCTTTTATTGGTGCCATCTATTATCAATCACTTTTACCCATTTAATAAAGGAGTCACCTTTTCTTTTTTTCTATTCATCTCTTGAAACCTCCAACTTCACATGACCCTGCCATAAAGTCCTAGAAAAAGTATATGAGTTTGAAAGGCTAGCGGTTCCTACAGCCTTCTAGTACATTTCAATTTTGCAGCACAATGAATACTGACAGTATAATAGAGACTTTAAAAACAAAGAGAAAGCCAACTATGAACGCTGTAAGAAATTTTAATTTCACTAAACTCAGCAGGTGTAAGGAAGCATTCTCTTGCATATTAGGCCTAGCAAGTCATTATAAAATTGAAGAATTTAATCTGCTTTAATAACACTTTGAATCTGCATCAGATTTTTAAAATGTTATTTAAAAATGTAATTTTTAAAATAAAATACTGTTTCAGATGTCTATGTTTCTTATAAACATCTGTATATTTAAGTAATGTGCTTTAGACTGAAGGAAGTTTATAAAAAAAGATCTGATGCAATTTAGAAAGTTATTTTTTTCTTGGATGGCTATAATAAATTTACCAGATCAAAGAATCACATCCTTTTATTTTAATAACTGTCACCTGGATTAAGAATTATGCTTAGTTTAAAAAATGCGAACACTACTACTACTTCTAAATTTATTTTGTTAATGAAGCCACTACATAAATTTAGCACTTTTTTTAAAATTAATTGCTCACACTGAAAAGGGCTAAATTCAGAATAACTCTCTGTTTCAAAGACCTAATTGCCAAGGACCTAGCCTTAATATTAACTAGGATAATTATTATGCAAAGCATACCCACCCAGAATGTTTGCATAGCTATCACAAGCGCTTTCATAAATGATGCTTTAATTAGTCTTAATTAGAATTTGTTTAAGTCAGCAGGGAATGCAGGGCCCGTGAAATGATGTATGTAATAAGCATCAGGCTCACTTTTTACTTGGGGAATAGAGCTGACAAAATCACATCACGTTAAATTGATTCAGTCAGAATTAAAATTCTTATGGTATTAATTAAATGGGGGATCTCATTAACAGGCTGCAGGGTGACGGAATGACTCTTTGGCGACCAGATGTGAGGAAAGAAGCACCAAAAAGTCATCTTATTTTTACACATAGACATGATGACATTCAGCTTGGTCCGAAGTTGTCCAACTATATAATATTAAGATACCAGGAACTCAGACGATTTTTTTTTTTTTTTGGAGGGGGGGTGGTATTTGACTTTTTTGCCTCAGTAAAACATTCTGAATATTCAGAAACATCATTTTTCTTTGACAAGCCAACTTAGTAAACTTGAGAATCAATGAATAATTATAATGAATAAATACTTTTTTAATTATTTAAATACACATTTTCCTTAATGGACATGACAGTCATTGAGAATCTTATCTAAGCTCTTTCTTCATTTTTTACTTACATATATTGTCATTGACTCAATGACAACACTGAAAACAACTACTTCTATTTAGTCAAATAAATAACAGGGTATCGATTAATACGTTCACAGAGCCACTGGTGATTATTTTTCTTTCTGCTGTATGGTGAGGAAAAGGCACATTTTGATATTTATAAAACAGTTCTGAGTTTGCAAGTCTAGTCATGGATGGATGATATTTACTTCCAATTAGCATATGTTTTGTGAATGGCAAGGGGCATATGCTGCGGCTGTGTACATTTTTGGTCAATATTAACAATTTAAGGCTTTGGCTTGATTCCTTCCAGCATTTGTAAAAATGAATATTTTCCTTATAAATGCTGAATGAGTAAAAAAATACTGAGGCTAAACCTTCCTATTAAAAGGCATGGGGTTAGACAGCTGATATTTAACTATAGAGGAAGTGAGTCTTAATTATTATCCATAGGAAAACATGAGGGTTTTTTTTTTATACATAGCCAAAACTTTAAAGAAAAATCATAAAGTGAATAGTTGGTAGGACTTAAAAATTTTACTTACAATTTGTCATAAATATATAAATTAGTAATAAAAGTGTGATATCTATTGTCAACTATTATCTAGTTGAGAAAATGGCTTAGATTTCCTATTATGTTAAAACTGGACAGGTTTGGTCCATATTTAAATGGTGAAAACTACCACTAGAATCACTAAGGGGAATGTTGACTACAGCAACACTATTTGAAAAGAAGAGACATCCTTGCTTCCTAATAGGATGGTAAGTTTCAGTCTCAAACATCAGTTTCCTCTCTCCAGTAATTTTTATTTTCAAGGAAATAATTTTATGTTGTGCCATTTTCTGTTTCACTTAGACTTTTTCTCCCCAAAATGAGGTATCAAGTTTAAAGGCACAATATATATTGTTTAAAAAAACAGCTTAGGACTGTCTTGCTCTACTCTGAAATGTTTTGTGCGATTTATATTTTGACTATCCATTTCACCCCTTTCTGACAGATTGTTGAGAGTGTAAGACATAACAATGACCAGCCATTCAAGGCCTGAGAACATTTAAAACAGTCAAAACATACTATGCCAATGCTTTTTCAGCAGAGTGTAACAAACGAAAATACACTTCTGTAGCCATTCACTTTTTAAAACCTTATTCTGGAGTTGGTTTAACGAGGACAATAATTGATCCAACACTGGGCCATTTCCTTGACACCATGAAGAAAGAAAATGTGAGTTTCTTCTGAGTTGATCCTTTTTGCAAAGATGCTGTTTTGCAGAGTAAACCTTATGGAGTGTAGTTCTCTAACATTTCCAAACAGGAAGTCAAGCGGCTTGTTCTTCAATGGTATTATATAGCATATGCTGGATAAACCAACAACCGTACTGGTGACAGGGTGTTTTGCATGTCAGTAACTGAGTAAACATACATATTAGGGTGGTCTGCAAATGGTCAGCCTTGAAATGAATTCTGTGTTGAATCCTAACAATTTGTGAGATCTGTTTGCTTTGAATGTTCTTTTACACTCTTATTTTGGGCTTTAAAAAATATTTTAGATGTTCAAAACAGTAGTCCTAGTTTGGTGCCACAATCAATCATGACTGGAAAAAATAAATCCCAACACATCCTATTTAGGGAACTAGCTTTCTCATGGCTATTTTTCTTCCAGGGGGGGGAAAAAAAGGTATTTATTTTATAACTATGCCTGGAGCCAACTCCTGTGTTCCTTGCCTTTAGCAACAGGCAAACCTCTACTGAGGCATTTTGCAGCCTAAAGGAAATATAGTAAAAAGGTTACATAAACATTCAGAAAAATAAATTAACAACCCAAGCCTTCTAAATGCACTGAAGAGGGACAGACTACATGGTATGGAATGGTTTTGATTTAGGTAAGGCCCGCTGTCCAATATTCAATTCCATTTGTAAAATTAATAGCTCCTCCAGGAATTGAGTGAGTTTAAATTTAGAAGCATTTCCTTGCTACCTCATGAGGATATGGTAAAGGGTATAGGATTTAAAATCATAGGGGCATATATTTGCACACTGGCTCTTCCACACACTAGATTTGAGACATTGGGGAGCTAACGAAAACTCTATCTACCTTACATGAAGAATCAACTCTCATCCTATCCCCCACACTGTACTTCATGAGGGCAGGAGTTAGATTGTCTAGCTTTGCAGGAGCCCAAAATATAATATTGCTAATAAATTTTTGTTGAATGAATAAGAGAATAAATTATCTTACTTGTGTAATGATAAAAGAAAAATTTTACAATGTAAAAGTTTTACATTTAGCAGCTATCATGTCATTTCTGGAGAGCAGTGTGTAATAAAGGAGGAGAGAGGAGAAATACAGGCACTTGACAGGAAATATTGTTTGGCAGCAATGGGTGAACCAAAAAAAAGAAGTAAGAGTAGATTTATTAAACTGGGAGAGAAATGTTGCTTGCTAGATAATTTTGTCTAACTTGAGCTTAGGAACAGCATCAGAACCTTTATAACATGAAAAAACAATGGAAACATTAAAATATTGACCAATTTGTCTTGTTCATGGAGTATCTTTTGGAAGTAGTTAATTCATTCAAACATTCTCTTCAAAATTTTCCTTAATATAAATGTAATCTTTTAAGATGGCATGGCTAAATTCCACAGTAAATTCAATTACAAGACCAAATAAAGATCAGACATCATAATTTTTAGAAGTCTGGGAGGGAAAGAAAAATCATATATGTATGATTCTTGAAATTATGGCAAATAAGAGTGGGAAGGGGGTATTAATGGATATTGTTTTTGTGACCCTAGGTTAAATCTCTTATTTGACACCACTTCCACTATTGCTAAGTGATCAGAAACAACCTTTGTTCTTGAACTCTTAGGGATGTTGTAAGAGCAATATGGTGATATTTTAAATAACAGATATATTCTTAGGAAAAGAGCCAAATAATAAGTCCAGGAACACAAGAAATTTCTATAGGAGCCTAAACACATTTCATTACCTTTTATCAGAAGAGGCAACGTTTTATTTCCTGTTACCACAGGCCCTACCAGCTGTTTTACTCTGTACTTGTAATATCCCAGTCAAAAGTCTTAGGTACATTGAATTATTTAGTTCTGTTTTATCTCCCAAACTGCTGCTTTAACATGTAATTCTTTCAGAGTGTTACACACACATCTTTGTACGATCTGGGAATTTTATGCAGAAGGTTGATTGTAATAAAGAGTGGCTGAATCTTTGATGTTTGCTGACAGCTTTCAGCATCACCTCTCCCTCTTTCCCTTCTACCTCACATCCGGGCAAGCTATAAAAAAAGCTCTCATGTTTTTCTCCTTTGGCACTGGTGGGAGGTTCAAACCACGCCAGACCCAACCAGTGCACGTGGGACCCTCACCTCAGCCCTGCTCTTTAACCACCTTTAATGAAACCCCAGGGCAGGCTCCTTTCCCGGCTCTGAAGACCAGCAACACCAATTAAATGTGTGTCCTTACCACCGACAGAAGTTCATGCTAAAAATGGAGGGTAAGGATCTGTTTGTTTGTTTGTTTTAACACAGTGTGCTTTTTGTCTGTGATTTCTTTTAGCCCCTGGATGCCCTGTGGACCAACAGCTCTGTAATAGACCAAAAAGAACTAGATATTGACATGATTAAGAATATCAACAGCAGGGACAGAGGTTAGAATAAAAACTTGAAGGGCTATCAAGTCCCATTTCTGTAGGGCACAAGTTGATCTCCAGCTGGGATCAGAAATTTCCCCTCGTGGTGTAGCACTGCCTAATTAGCTGCATTAGGGAAGGCTCAGCCTTTCTCTGAGAGCTGGCCTCAGTTGGAAACAGGAAACTCACCTACTTCACTGGTAAGGCTGTAACACTTAATTAATTAATGGTTGCAGCATATTTATGATCTCGGGATGAAAGGGCTATAGGAATGAAAGTATTACTATCTTCTTTCTTACTGCTACTGGGAAACACAAGTCACTTTGGCAAATTAGTGAATCCAATTCGAAATATATTTTCCCTCAAAGATTGATGGATTATGACTACCTTCAGAATTTTTTTCCTCTGCATTAATTCTAAAGCCTTGGGTCAGTTTTGTAAAATATGACTTATTTTTACTATGGAATTTGATGCTTGCAGAATAAAATGTCAAGGCACAATTACATGCTCTTATTATAGCAAGCGCTGTTATTTGCTGTATCACTGGACAAGAGGAAAATGCAGAGTCTTAATTCTGTAATAAAAATTCTCATTGTCCATATAGGTAAGGGTTCAAAGGAGTGAGGATGTGACTGAATGAAATTAGGAGACGGAATCTAAAACTGAAGTTTAACTCAGAACACCTTTCTCTTGGTTTTCTGTGAAGTAAGTGTAGTAGATTGGAGCAAACAGCTCAAGTGAACGCCTGAAGAAATAAATGTGAGCAGAGACAGATCCGTTCCAAGCTCTGGGTTAACAGCAAAGGCTGGAAGAGAAGTCAAGTCATCAAGAAACACTGAAAAGAGAAATGAATGAGGCAGTGGTTTGGCACATGGGAGTGTTAGTGGGGTGGTGATAAAAATCAAAATAGGATGATGCATAGGATTGGAAAAGATGGAGTGTTTATGTGGCCTTAATTTTTTTTCTCCTTTTAAGTTTTCCACTAAATGCCTTGTCTCTGTTCTATGAACCCATCCCCCAAATGCCAAATACTCTCTGATGGCACCGTAAACGTAGAAAGAGAATTTTGTTTCTACTTACATCTTCTGTCTTCTCACAGGAGTACAGCATGGAAAATATATTTACACTGGGCTGCCGTACTGGGTTTTAAACTTCCTAATACTAGAAAGGGGCTTAGGCAGCAGAGAGGCCCCAAATGTGTTGATCTACAGTGCAAAATACAATTGATAAAAACTCAACAGAAGAAGGCTTTAGAGAAAATGATAGGTATGGAAAGAAAACCATTTTCTAAAGTGCCAAAAGTAATTACCACTTGCACTTTGACCTTCTCAATTTTTATAAGTAGTAGTAGGAAGGAAATGCCTGAACAAAAGCTTTGCAGAAAGAAGACTGGGTCAGATAAGGAATTCAGCTAGAGGAAAATCAGCTATCGAGATGCTTTCTGGGTATCAGGGAATAGGATGTACCCCCATAGGATGATTTCATCATGCTTACTGCCACTTAGCAGTACAGGGAATAGTTAAAGCTGTGCAAGATAATGCAGTTGATTTTAAAAGAGAGAAAGAGATTTCTTGCTGAGTTTTGCATTTCTTACCTTCTAACTTCATAAAAAAAATGAAAAAGTTGATATTATAATCTGGCCCGTTCAGTCAAAACCCTCCTTGAAATATATAGAAATAGTTCCCAGCACAGAGTCCCTGCTATCAAGCAAAGTACTGACCCCTTAAAGCACCGTCCATTTCTTTCTCCATAGATATGACTTAGAATCTTCCCCTATTTATGTTTGCACTTGTCTTAGTCTCTGTGTTTGTCTACATATTGTTCATTATGAAAAAAGTATAAAACATTTATATATGTAACATATTATGTATTTATGAGAATATCATGGATATGCATACACATATGTCTCTTTGGCCCAGTTAAAATTCAGGAAATGGTTCCCACATCTTGAACAAAGTATGTATGTTGGAGGTCATTTTTGAAATTTAGCATTGAGCAGACTTTGTATAGTGAGAATTTTCTATGTTTGGAAAAGAGAGCAAGAAAATACAGTGAAATAACCAACCAATCTACAATCCCATGGATAATCCCATGAAATCCTCTGACTAATATGTTAACCTGACCCTCATATTTACTGTTCAAAAATATTTGTAACTACACCAACTAATGCTTTATCAGTATTCAGTTTTATTGCCAAAACATGAAGACAAAAAAACCCAAATCCAAGAGCATAAGGAAAGAAGTTTTAAAAGTAGCATAGGCTTGCTAGGGCCTCTATTTAACTCACTTTCTTGTCTGTGGCCCAAACCTATTAAAAACCCTTACACTGGCCCAGCCGGGCATGCCTCAGCAGTTGAGCATCGACCTAGGATCCAGGCGATTGGGGTTCGATTCCCGGTCAGGGGACATGTCCGGGCTGCAGGCTCGATCCCCAGTCGGGGACATGCAGGAGGCAGCCGATCAATGACTCTCTCATCATTGATGTTTCTATCTCTCTCTCCCTCTCCCTTCCTCTCTCTGAAATCAATAAAGATATATTTTTAAATATCCCACAAAAACCTTTACACTGGGTTAATGTCACCAGTATCTGAGAACTTAGAGACCTTATATGCCATGGAGGTTTTGATGGGGGGATGGGGCTATACTACAATGAGATAACTGCCAGTGATGGGAAGAAGTGAGAACAGGAATGTGAAACATTCAAAAGAAGACAAAGGCACAGAGACTATAAAATTAATAATAGAAAAAAGAGCTGGTGGAGTAAGACACCTATCACTGGACGGTGACTCTTGAGAAAACACTCTTTCGTGGTTTTTTGCCTACTAAGTCCAAGCCTGCAAATAAGAATGGAGTAAATAATAAATAACATTCTCTGGGACACTAAGAGACCCACAACCATCAGTTTATGAATTAATTGTCACATATTTGTGAAGGAAAGACATGGTCCTTACCTGCAGGGATATTAGACTCTAGTTAGTGAGAGAAGATGCATATATGAATAAAGTTCCCAAGGCATTATGTCATATCTTTTTGGTAAATCTGAAGTTTTCATATTAACTCATGCTAAAAACCACACATAAATTTCATTAACTCCATAAATTAAATCCATTAACCCCATAAGTCAGAGCATAATCTCAACCTTCTCTCTTACACATGAAAGTCCCCAGAGAGCTGCTCAAATGTGCTTCTGAGTCGTCCATTTATGTTTTGTGCTCCAGCTTCCTCACTGATACCTGTAAGGCTCTTGAAAAATAGTCTTACCCCTTCAGTGGCCACCAGAGCCATCCATGAGATCACCTTACCTTTGGATGCCTCATCACGTTTTCTTAGTGCAAGGTACACATAATAGTTTGCAGAATACTTGGGGAGAAGACATACTCCCTAATTTGTGTAACCAGGGTCACATCATCCCCACAAGAGGCACTACTTGAGTCCTAAATATCATAAAAACACTTTTGAAAATATCTCCTTAAACTTCCTGTTATAACTGCTGCAAAAGTGAGGGGGTTTCTGGGATCACATGAGAACAAACTCAGTGTCATTGCCTTTATGGCTCATGCTTTTTACATATTTCTGGGTCCCAGGGGCCAGGCACCCTCCTTATTTTTTTCATCCAAAAGAAAACTTTCATTCACATCAATTCATACAAAAGTAAATATTGCCCAAGTGGGGTGGGGTTGTGTCTCAACCTTTAACCTGCCTGTACTGTGCTTGGGATCAGCTATGTCATGAGCTATTATGATACAATAAAGGAATTCAGGGGGTGGAAACTCCCTCTAGCCTAAGGTGGGAAACCAGGCAGTTGATCTTTGCTGTAAGAATGAAGTTCTGCAGGAGGGAAGGAAAAAGGAGATCAAGTTGCGTCGCTTTCCAAGCGGAGGAGGGAGTGGTGCAGTGAATGCTGGTGTGCTATCCATATTCCTGCTTCAGAACCCAGGCTCTCACTTCCTCAGCTTCTAAGAGTGTGGGCTGCTGAAATTCAGAACTGAGTTCTTGTCCAAAAACTGCCTTCAGCCTAAAGGATCTGTTTCACCCAAGGTTATGGAGTCTGTCATAGGTCAACCCATACCCAACAACTGGTTAAGGCTAAGGTACGCAGGCCAAGCTCTTCAACTCAACGTGAGACACCTCTGCAGGCCAACCCAGCTCTGGAGCCCTGTGGGTTTGACTGAGGTCTCTACAGCAACTACATCACCACTCAATTTCTTCCTCTGCCCAGTCCTGCTTTCATCGCTTCCTTACAGGTGTTCCTCAGAACACTTTCCATTAAACTTCCTGCATGAAAATCTGTCTTGCAGTGTATTTCACAGAAACCCACCTAAAAAAATTGAGAAATAAAATAGGATATTTTTAGTGAACAATGAATTTACAGGCTGGCCAGAGCGGAAGTTTAGTTGGGGGTGGTTGTTTGGGACATAAAGCTTGAAATGCAGGTTAGCACGGAGGCCCTTGAATTCAAATGATAGAGTTAAGCCTTTATTTTACAGACCAAAATCAGCAAATATGTGGTCCTTGAGCTCACAGCACATTCTCCATCCTACTCCTGGAGTGGATATTATCAATAATTGCTTTCTTCTCCAGGGAATCCCAACCCTACCATAGAATCCTTCTCCAGGCTGAGAATCAGTCTGATTCACGTATTATGAAGCCTATACTCATACCAGCCATACATTTTTAGGAGCAACTTAAAATCATTCTAATTTCTAATAAGGATTCCTTAAACATTGAGACTAGAAGCATGTCTGTCAATCAAGAGTATTTGGTATACAAACTTTAATACCAATCTGAGGCGGAAACCATAGGGACAGAGAACAAAAGAATGCATCTAAGTACTGACTACAGGGTGAGGCAAATGTAGATTTACAGTTGTGAGTACAAGAAACAGAGTTTATTCTTGTATTATTTATTAATTATTGTATTATTTTCAGTATAAACACTGTAGACCTACTTTTGCCCCACCCTGTATATATTCACCACTAGGGACAGAAATTTCTTTTTGAGGACCACCTCTTTAAGAATGTAAAATAGGTACCTGTTTTTTTTTAAGGCTAACATTTTGTAATCTAATCAGTTAGGATATCATATATGTAAGATGAATAAATAATAGATTTTTTTTTAAATGTACCAAATAGGCATATATGGTTACAGATAAAATTTCACATTTTCAATTTTGATTCTTCTCAATACCACTGTCACATTTAATTTTGACATCATTGCATTATGAAAGTCTGTGCAGTCTTACTAAACATGTCCTCAGGCTCTGTGCCTTGACTCACAGTCTCATGTGTTACTGAGTAGGGTGACCACACACTCAGTCCACCCAGGACAACTCCAAGTTGTGCAGCATTCCACTTCATTGTCATTAATGGTTCCTCTTTTCACTCTCAAAAGAGATAGAATCACTCTATCTTTCAGTAACTTTGTATTAACATTTGTGATATAAGTTAGATTTCAACCAAAGAAATGAATCAAAAATATTTACAATTGTATTCAAATATCCTTGACCTAAAAGAAATTGTGTGTTAGTGAATCTTCATCTGTCTCTGTTGTGGAACTGTAGCTGGAGGGGAAAGTGGTAAAAGGGTCAGCAGCTCCAGTTTACTCAAAAATCTGTCATGATTTCATCTCTGTTCCTTCGTATTAAACATGTGGCCTGCAATGCAGAAGGAGTCACCTAAAAACCACTCAAAAGAAGCTGGGAAAGAACAGTTTTCCTTATCAAAGGAGGCCCAAGAGGTGTGTGGGGGTGTGTGACTGAATGCATGAGAGAGAAAGAGATGAAAAAAGAGATTCTCATCATGCCAGTTGACAAAAAGAGACCAACAGCATACCCACTGAATCATGAGCAACTTTTTAAAGTCATAATGTCATAGGTATTATAAATGCCTTGTTTATTTTCATCATAACCAAGAAACTAAAAGTGAATCCAAACATAAGTGCAAAGAGATATTGTTAGAATTTATAAACAAAAAAGCTGCCACTTTGCATTTTTTATACGCATCATTTTGATAAAGTTTCAGGCCTTAACAAAGGAGAACAAATATGATGCTGTAATTAATAGACTTAATTACAGCAACCACATTGTCAGTAAACAATTGCAAACACATAGCATTGAGGGGCACTTTAGTGCAGTCATAGGCCCCAATACACTTAGCGGGCCTGGAAAGCCTCATTGCTTGACAGAATCAAACAGTAAATACCATCAATGATCCGGATGAAGAGAATCAAAGAAAAACTCAATTAGCTCTACTTTGCTCAAGAAGGCAAGGATTTTAAGATGTTTTTGAAAAGTCTATATGAACTTATTAAAGTAAAAAAAAAGTAATTTAGTCTCAAAATCCCAAATACTTAGTATCTGGAAAACTCACTAAAATATTGTCTGGAAATAAATAATAAAATCAAAAACAAGCATATGCACAGGCCATATCTCTGCATTTATCCAGTTGCACAGATAATGAAATTAGTGAGACGCACACCTGCACACAGGCACACACATCCCACAAATACAGTAGCATTAATCTGAGAAGAAAATGTATGCTTTCTTCTGAATTTGGTTTCAGGAGGGCTCACTGCATCTCAATGTTTGACATTTGAGGCTGCCACCTGCTCTTTTAAAAAGCAACTATTAGAGAATATTGCCCCAAAGTTGATTCTGAAAAAATCCCTTTTGGCCTAAATTTTCATAAGTGGAGTGATCTTCTTCTTTCTAAAGTTTTAATATCTGTCTGAGGCTACATCCCATTTTACTTTTTAATAAAAAACAATTATCAGAATATTTTGCCTGCATGTGCCGTGACTCTCCTGCATAAACCAAGTCTGCTTAGCTAACATCTAAGCTTATTCCTTGAAAAAATGATGATAATGTATTATTTTTTTTATCTGTAGCAAAAGTTAGTATGTTTTTAAAAAAAGTATTTTATGAAAACATAAAATAATAATAATGGCATGTATATAATTGTACATGTTAAGGAGGAAATTGGGTAATTGTAAAGAAAATAAGACCATGAAGAATCATTTTTTCCCCCCTAAAGGGGCAAAATACCATGGAAACTTTCGGACTCTGAACAGGCCTCACACACACCTTTATTGGGCTTGCTAGCACTGCTTCTTCCTTTACTGCTCTTTTCTCACTCCCTATTTCCACCTCCCCATTTGTCACTCTCTTTTACTTTTTCCAAAACAGTAGTATGACAAAGATCTGCCTTTAGTTTTTGAGAACACTACTAGCAATAAAAAGAAGGGGATAAACTTTCTCGTTCTTGACAATACATACCAGCAAATATTTTAAGAGTTAAAAATTGAGTACTTTTTTCTATTTTTAAATAACCTAGTCCAAACCTACTAAAACATTCCCCAACCCTGCTGCCTAATGCATTTATTCGTGGCCTATATATATTTTCCTCTATAACCTTTTCCTTCATCTCTTCATTTGAATAATATTGCTTATGTTAAAATTGCGGGATAAATTATTCAATTTTTCTCTTATCTAGTATATCTGCAACCAAACTGATAACCTAGCTCTGTAAATACATTGATAATAATTTAAGTTAGTCTTCTCTGCTTGTCTTCCCCCCTACCCATTTTTCTTTCTATTTTAACAGTCTATTCTCAAACTTTTGGCTAGGATGAACTGGAAGTACTTGGTTCTGTTTGTTAAATAATGAAGACAAGCTGCTAAGTAGATGCAAATGCTAATTCTGTAGTTACTTTTCATTTCACTCGAAATTTTATTAGTGTTAAGTATGGAAAATTAATTATTCCTTAATCACAAATCCACAGAACTTAATCACCAACTACAAATAACTATGTTAAAGGGTAATGCTGTGGATTAACTGTAAATCAACAAAGCAGGCAAATGCTGCTTAAGGCCAAAATCTAGGTGGATATGCATGACCTCTACTTGCTAATAAAGAAATAGTGCGATCTCTGGTGCTAGAACAGTATTTTTCATGTATCATTCTTTTCTTCAATAATATTTTCATACGTTCTCTGGAACAGACTCAGGGGATAAAATACTGATAAAATAATTCCTTCCCTTGAAGGGTTTACAGTTGAGTAGGTAAGCTGGACAAATAGAAAGAGAGGGAGATTAATGTCTTGATGAATGGTCTTCACAGATGTTTTGAGTAGGCAACAATAAGAGCAAGCAACTCACCAAGCCTCTGGGTAGTTTATGAAGTTTCGTGGGAGTAGAGGATGTTATGCAGAAACCAGGAAGTCAAGATTTATTAATATCTTCCCTTATTTAGTTTTTCTCCACCTTTTTCAGTGGGACTTATTATTATTATTTTTGGAGGCTAAAGCTGGAGTCTTCACTGGCTGACAGCTGACAAGAGCCCATTGTTAGCATCTCCTTTTAACTCTTTTCAGTGACATAATATGAGTAAGTTGCTTGAAACTGGTAATAGTAATAACACTTACACCATGGGAATTGGCAAGTGTTCAAAGCAGGGCTTAAACAAATTCCTTTAGAGAGCAGGGTCTTAAACATTTACCAGCACACCACCTGGCCAGGGAATGTAGTATTTCTTAATTCTACTGGAAGATTTAGTGGAAGATAAGGAGAAAAAAATAGTGTTTCTAATATCAATAAAGGAGAAATTAGAAGTATAAATAAGACACTATCCCTGCTTTCCTAGATGTTACAAATAGGAAAGATAAGATAAGTCATAAATCACTATGTCAAGACCAAATCAATTTTAAAAGTTCTAGGGACAAGAGGAAGGCTAGAAAGACTGCTCTAAAGAATACATTTCAATGGCTGGTTTATGGATCATTGGGTCATCAGAGCCACAAAATTATTGTCATGTAAAGTTTGTAGGTCACTCAGACAGGAGTAGTGTTTTGGGGAATGAAGTTTCTCGGATAGTTTTTATCAACCTGCCATCCTTCCAAAGGGATTCTACCCAATGTCAGCAATAGAGATTATGTGACATAATGTTTAAGAATGTTGACATAGCCCTCTGAGTGCCTTGGATCAAATACTTCATTACAATGCAATATGGGAAATTTACATAAACTCTGTGCTTCAGATTCCTCTTTCTCGAAATTGGTAAGTAATAGTACTTAACTTGTAGAGTTTGTTGAAGATTCAATGAGTTAAAGGTGTGAAACCACTCAGGACCTGCCTGACATACCATGTATACTTAAATTTTATCCATTGTCTTATTAGCACATATTTACAAGGACTGGTGGCTTCCACAAAATGGGTTATGCATGACCTCATCTTATCATTACAAACACTTTTACAAACTCCCAGAAGTCATTGCTAATTCTTGAGCTTGACAAATGTGAAGTGACAAATATAAAGATTCACCATAAATTTTGAGCATTTGTCCAAATTTTCTACAATTAACCTGGATGTTTGTGATACAGTTATCTTTTATATATTATGAACATATATAGAAGATATAATTTCTCTTTACAGGAGATATTACTTCTCACAGTAGATTTACCTAAATAATGAGAGAGAAAATTCACAGATCTGAAAAGACAATGAAGTTGGCCTCATAAGATGATGTTTTAAAAACAGATGAGTTTGAAATGTTTTTAGAAAAACATAAGCACTTGAAAAAAGACACAAGACTTCTTCTTTTCCTTGGTCTTGGAATCATTCACCACCTGTTCTTTCTATTTACTACTTATTTCAAAGCAATAGATAAAAAGTAACCTTTCAATGCAGAACCATTGCTTCACTCACAGCTCTACTTCTGGCGTCCCAGAAATCCCACTAAAGGCCTTGGTCATGGCCACAAATGTGACAACAGCTGAAATCATTTCAAAGATATAATGTAAGATTTTTGGTGATTAATCACTAATAAAATTCCTTGAAAACAAAAACCTTCTACATAGGTCCTAAATCCATATGACCCAAGAATCATAAATCATCTGTGTAAAGAATGTAATTATACTTATTCATGAAATGAAGCTTGGTTAGAAGATGAGAAGAAGAGAAAGTGAGGAGGGTTCTTTTATGGGGTTTAAAAAGTCCTGTGACTATGGCATTAAACCTAAATTGGCCTAAGAATATACATAGATGCCAGGTAGAGATACTGATGTGGAAAACAGAGGGCCTGTGTTGAGATCCCACCCAGCATACTACTAATTCGCCAAGATGTACAAATCACTGGATCTCATTTTCATTTTTTTCAGGGTATCGTGTTTGACACAATGGTTTTCAAACTGAGCTCCAAGTAGTCCTCAGCACTCCAGTAGAAGGGTCTGAGGGATAGCATCGAGAGGGTGGTAATATCAACACTCTTGTTCCCTCCCTACCCCCACTACCATTTCAATCATCAAAATAATACTTCAGTTTTATAGATTAAATATTTATAAGTTTTTTATATTTGCTTTGAGCTACTTTTTTTCTCAAAAAAAGATCACTGGTTAAAAGTTGAAAATTGGTAACTGGTTCAACCTAAAGATTGGAAAGTCTTCTTTATAGTTTCCATCACTAGTTTAAGGAGGTGATACCTCATGTTATACTCAAAATAAACTCATACTACCTAGATTACTTAAACTCATAATTACTTAGAACATAGATTACTATATAAAACTCTGATGAAATACAAAGAATAAGAGGTGAATATTTACTAGGGTTGACGTCTTTTCAATACTTTATATGCTACAGGTTTACAAAGAAAAAGTATAATCTATGTCTTAAGGCATATTTTATTTAATTCTTTCTTCCATCCAAAGTGACTAATCAAAGAATTTTACACTGAAAGTACCTTGAGGAACCTGTTATTTTACAGATGAGTGGTCAGAGGGTTACTCAAAGTTGCTCGAGAAGGTATTCCATATCTAGCTTTCTCCCCTCTGTATCATACGGTTTTGCCAAAGAATAAATACACAAGCTACCTCACAACTATCTGGAGATTCTTAATCACTTTTTCCCCCTCTGTGTCTCTGTCTTTCTTTGTTTCTATCCCTCTCTCTGTCTCTTTCCCTCCCTCCTCCTTTTTTCTCTCCCTTCTTTCTTGCCTCTTTCTTTCTTTTTCTTTCATTTATTCACAAAATAATTTTGGAATATCTATAAGGAGCTCAGCACTCTACCAGCATTGGGAATTGCAGTTATATCCCAAGAACTGGTACTTGGCTTATGGAGTATATAGTCCAGAAGAGGAGACAGACAAGTAAACTGCCTAGATGAGTATAGAGTGGTAGGTCTTATGGGAGAAATATTCAAGGGTACTGTTGAAGCAACAGGCAAGACTTTTAAAGTAGAGGAGCAATTGGGAACGAACATGGAGAAGTGGCACTCAGAATATGTTTTGAAGAATGAATAAGAATTAAGAGAACAAAAGCTGTGTGTGGGCCTGTATATCTGTGGGTATGCAGGTTATGGGAAAAGTACTCCAGGTAGAAGTAAAAAAGCACAGATGCCTAAACAGATGATGCACTGGGGGATCTGCAAGAGTTTCATAGAGGTTGGATGGACAAATTCATGTTGGAAAGAAGTGTTGTGAGATGAGAGGTTTACGAAGCAGAAAAATCAAAGGAGGCTTCTAGGACAAAGTTTACAAGGATGAACCTTACCTCAAATGTTATGACACAACAGATGGCTATTGATCAAGGGGATGCCATCGTCAGACCTGTGTCTTGAAACGTAACTGGCAGGCTTATGTGGAGAGACAGGCAGGGGCCAGTCCTGAGATGGCAGGACCATTAGGATGTGTTTCCAGGCACCTGAGAGAGAAGAGTGAGGGCTATGATGTGTGCTGGAAAGAAGTGACATCAAGGAATAAATTTATGACAAATCAATTAATAATTAACCCTGACTTTACCTGAAGGGTCTAAGAAAAATACATGGTAAGAAATAAATTGTTTTGGTCCTCCCAGGGACCTGGTTACACTTGACAGAGAAGATCAAAATCCTACTGCAATACCACATCTAGAAAGTACTCCCACAGATCCTTCCATGACATTAAACCCAGCCTTTCAACTTCCATAAGTTCACCATTCAGCAAATGTTTCCAGAAGAGTTACATATAATACTGTGTGTAGTTTGTTTGGTTTATTTTCTTTCTTTATTTATTTTTGGACAGAGTCAGAGAGTAACTGTAATATTCTGACCTTGAATTTCCTCTCTGGATGTTGGGTGCATTTTTATCATTCTGAAGTCAATCTAACACCATCAAAGTTCAGAGAGATATACTAGTTTTGGCAAAAACTCCCTGGAAAATGGTAAAAATTAGTTCAGGAAAGAGATTTAAGTACACCAGATCAATCAAAATGGTCAATGCCTTAATTGTTTAGAACCAGTTATATATACAGCTGTGAACTCTGGGGGAGTAGATATGCATGTAGGAGAGAATCTGTATTGTAAATTATAGACATAGGGAGAGCTTATTTTAAAACCAATGATTATAACTATCACAGATAAAAGTACATCTGAACATATTTTTATTTTATTTTATTTAAATGTACTGGGAAGACTCAGTCTGGATCATGGGGCCAGTGTTTCTCCAATTGTGGTGTCATCATCAGCAACATCAGCCTGACCTGGAAACCTGCTAGAAAACCAAATTCTGTTTTGCTCTATCCCTCCACTCCCCCCCCCCCCCCATCCAAAAAAGAGAAAGAACTCATGGACATGGACAACGGTGTGGTGATTATGGCGGGGAGTGGGGTGGGTGGAGGTGGAAGAGGGCATAGGGGGGATAAATGATGACAGAAAAAAAAAATAAAGAAAAAATAAAATGGTTAGAATGGATTTTTGACACCTCGGAGTGGGGGGAAAAAACAAATTTGCACATCATTTCAGATTTACTAAATAAGAAACTGTATGGGGCAGGTGAGGTAGTAATCTGGGTTTAACCAGTCCATTAGGAGTTCTGATGTACATCAAAATGTGAGAACCACTGTGACTGAGCTAGTATCATAGTCCATAGTATGGACTCCATCCAGAATCAGACAGACATATCTCCAAATTCTATTTCTGACACTGAGTTGATGTAATCCTGGACAATTTACTTAACTTCACTGAACTTTAGTTTCCTCATTTGTAAAATGGGAATAAACATATGTCCTACTGCACAGGGTAGCTGTAGAAATGCAGTGAGATAATGCATTTATTCTCTGACTGATTCATTGGTTCTATACTTACTCATTGGGCATCTGCTTCCTCGTAGGCACCATTTTAGGCCCCAGATATTTAATGGTAAATTAAACAGACAAGGTCATTGCTTGGGAGAGGTGAAGACACACATTCTAGTGCATTACATGTGTGGGGACTCAGCATCAAGTCTGTCTGGCACACAGAAAGCTCTCAATAAATGTTAGTTGTGATGAGTATTAGCTAATTGTTTTTTTGAATCTGAATTCAAAAGCAATGCCATCTTCAATTTTCTCAATTCAGCTTTTAGAAACATTGTTAAGATCTGTATAGATGTGGCTGGAGCAGAGCTTTAAAAACAAAAAACACACTGGCTCTTAAAACAGAAAAAAATCTAATGACTGTAATTTATGAAAATCAAAGTGCCACAGAATCTAAAGTCAACATTTCACCCTAATGAAAATACAGATAACTCAAGGGCTGCTGTTTACGCCATTTCGAAATATTAACTACATTTGTAAGGACTTCAAACATCCCAAAGTTTCTGTCCTATCGCCTGCCAAACACATTAAAAAAAATAGACTGTTCCATTATTAAATGATGCTTGAAAGCTTTGTTTGATCTTCTGGGTATCCAGGAATAGCTGCTACAACTTTCTTAACAGCCTCTCTCCTCTGGTGATGGAGGCCTAGTCATTTGAATAAAAAAGGGCAGAGAAAATGCTGAAAGGCAGTTTGATCTAACTCAACCTTTTCAAATGACTACACTAATTTTAAACATATGAATTTAACTGTATGTTTGCCCCTTTATAAACAGGGCGAACAAACAGTATATCATTTTTACACTTGAACTGTATTATGATTTTAATGCAGGCTCAGGTGAGGTGAGGTCAGAAGATACAATTAAATGGATCTGGTACCAGCTGGAGATTAGGCTCTCTTTAACCATGCTTGGGTGATTTATCCATCAACAACTCATGTACTGCTCCATAAAAATTGATATCTGTTTAAAAATAGGTATTAAAATACAGTGTACTTTTAAAATTAGAGGCTAAAATATTGTGTAGTTGCCAGCAGGTAGTTTATTTAATATTCATGTGCAATATGAAACAGAATGATTCCTGTTCCTGGAATAAATATCTATTAGAATAAATTTGCCCTGGTTGCTGATATATATGGAACTTCTGTGCTTGGTCAAGTCCTTGGAAACAAATGCAGAAGCAAACTTTTAAATCATTTACAACCCCCCAGCAGGTGGAATGGTGATATGTAATTACCTCTCTTGTTAAATAGCTCTATCTGTTCCTCAAGGATTTATTCCAATGCCGGTTTTTTCACAAAAGGCTGCTTAAAAACAAAAACAGGAAGAAAAGGAAACAGAAATGCCAAGTAAACATGTGTATTAAGGGGAAATGCAAAATCTTGTTGCTTTTATATATTCTACTGTTGACTATGAACAGTAGACTTCAATCTCATGGTAGAATTTGGTTCCTAATAGATGTAAATTCAAATATTTGGATTTTCAGTATCGAAAGCCAACTTGGAGCTCTAAGTAAAGGGCAATTATTCATCTGTTAATATGCATCTCAAAAACTTAAACAAATGAGCATTTAACAGTAATATTTGATTAACCATTCACTAAAAGAAAAGTAATTCTGCCTGTCTAACCCAGTAATTTATATAGTTTAGTGATTTGCTTGTCAATAATGAACATATTGCCCTAATATATTACTGTAATGCTTCATTTTCATTAAGACGTCTGCCAACTTTTCAAAAAACCTTTTCCATTTGGGACTTGACTTATAATTGTAGAGTCCCTTGGGGGGAGTTTCAATATTATTCTAATCAATTTTATCCACAATACACAATATGGATGATTACATCACAATGTAATTTCCAAAGTTACCTTCTCGCATTAGTCATTCTCAACAAGAGGAGACACTGACGATGTCTCCAGAACACATTTTAGAATGGAAACTCACTGCAGCAATGGAGCAAAGAATGTCTTTCATCATTTGAACGCATCACAACATGAATATGTATATGTACAGATACGCTTATGTAATTTACAACCACACTTCAAAGCTTTATGGTCTATAACATTTATATGTTATCTTTATGCAATCGGATGATAATGGATTTTACAACCACAAGATTCAAAAGTTAAGAAATCCTCTAAGATGATCTTCCTGTGTGTGGACTCCTGTGATAATGCTATAGTCTTTTTCCTTTTTTTATAATAAGTGGAGGTGGATCACAGTTCCATGGAAAGCTGGAAAAATGAAAGTGGTCTCAGTCCCACTCCAAATTGAATCAAGGCTGTGAAAAAGTCTTCTACTAAACTCTCTGTCCATAAAAAGTATAATGTCTTGGCTTCTCTCTGTACTCCCTACTTTAGTTTTAAACTTCTTCTGACCCAGGTGGGGACTGCTCCAAGACCCTCCAAATCATCAGCATTGGTGTCTTTCTGATGCTCATCTAATCTAGCTTCAAGAGTAGGGGAGCCTACTGCTAACATGACACAGAAGCCTACTTTTAATTCAGGAGCATTAAAGAAGAAACAAATAGGTCTAATAAATAGTTCAAACATGTGGTAAGAAAAGGAAATTAGAAAAACTAATAATATAACTTTTGATAAAGAGCAAGTCAGTGGTAGTATCAGGAAAGCTTAGTTTTTCAAAATTTTCTGTTCCTGTGTTTTTACCAAGTTTTTCTGTCTCCCATTTTTTAAGTGCTAGCAAAAATTCTCAGGATTCTATATTCAAGGCTGTTTCCTATTATGTACTTATAAATTGTTTCAACAAATAGTTTTGATTGTAAAGTTTTTAAAAAATTTTAACCTTGCTATTAAGCTGAATGAATTAAAATAAACAAAGGTGACTCTTTCCCAACACGAGCAGGTACTAATTCATCATTAAAGTTAATAAAGTTGCCATTAACAAATGTTTATTAAATGCTTACCAAACATAAGGTGATTTCCTAGAATATATATGAAGAAAAATTTAAAACATTACCTAGGGACTTAATAAAAGCTTGACAAATAGAAAGGCATTTATTGTTTGTAGATAAAAATAATATGCTAAAGCTTTCAATTCTATTTAAATTAATTTGATCCTCAAAATAATCTTGACCAAAATATTACCAAGCCCCTTTAAGAACTTGAATAAACAAAAAATAAATGTAAGATACATGGAGTAAGGGAAAAAAGTATTCCAAGCTGGAAAAATCGATGGGCCAAGTTTTATGGTCAGCAATTTGGAAAGGATGCCCAGAAGATGATAGGTAGAGACATCTGATGAAACCCAGAGTTCATATAGGACAGAGGAGGATTAGGTTATAAAGATAGAATGGACCCAGGTTGGGGAGAACTCTTTATTTTCAACTTAATATGGGGGCTTTCTTCCAAAAGGAGGTAATTTAAGGGTTTTAAGACTGGGAATTACACTTGGAAAAAGCGACTTAAGAGCCGCTCGGCAGTAGTGTATGTGATGGATTGGAAGGGGGAGAGATTCTAAGCAGGCAGAATAGTTAGGAGGCTATTGAAGTAATCTATGCATGAAATGGTAAAGGCCCGGAATAAAATCATGTAATTTATAAATGGAAGGACCTTCAGATCATCTAGTGCAGTGGCTTTCAAGCTTTTTTTAAACCATAAGCCACAGTTAAGAAATGTGTTTTATCTGCACACACATACATACACAACAAAAAAGTTTAACAGAATAGTGTATTTCCTTAGTATTTATGTTGACATTTTTTGCTCCATTCTTTTTAAATTTCAGAAAATACTGGCGGGAACACATTATATTTAAGATTTTCTAACCGGTTGTGGCTTGCTGTTTGTAAAACACGGGTGAGGTACAGCTTCTTTGCTTTTCAGAGAAAAACTAAGGTACAAAGATATCAAGAAACATGCTCGGGCTCTCATTGCCAAGCCTATGAACCTCCATTATAAGACACTATGATTAGGGTGGTACCATGCTAGAGATAGATCTGATAGTGATTTCAGAGAAACAAACAGGACAAAGTAATTGACTGTGAAAAATCAAAGTAAACGGAATTTTATTCCCTGTTAGTTGGGCAAACAGATTTGCCATAGAACTACAGATGTCTGAAGAAGGAAATGTGTTCGGAGAAACATATAAGTCCACATTGAAATTAAAAGTGCAGAGGGATATCAAACTGCCCAGCAGGCAAGGAGAGCTACAAAAGTAAGTATTCAAATGAAAAATCTTGTAGGTCATCAATCTGGGAATGACCAGATGACATTCAACATAATAAATGTATATTGAATACCTCTCCCATTCACGGCTCTGTTATTCAAAGATAAGCAAAATCAGATCCCTGTACATGAGAAGCTCTTATTCAAAAGTTTGTTGATAGTATTATACTTCCTTGAAATTAAACCATTATTGTTGTTAAAATTTCAATAAAATTTATTTTCAATATTTTAAAATTCTTTTTAAAAACCTTTAAAATGTTAATCTACAGTTTGATCCAATAACTTCACACAGGTCTTTACACCAACGGGCATTGTTTTTCTCAGCATTAGTGTATGTGTGTGTGTGTGTGTGTGTGTGTGTGTGTGTGTGTGTGTGTGTGAAGTGACTTTCCTTTTGACATCCACCAGTATTCTTTAAGGTGGCAAGTTGCCTCTTACCAGATTACCTCTGAAGAGAAACAGCTTTTGACAGGGAAATGAGCAGCTGGGTGGCAGCCTACAGCAACTCTGTTATTTTGCACTGATGTAGCATTTTAATATAAATGGCTGTAATGTGATCTGAAAATAGTTATTCATCACAAACTTCCCAAAATTGGTTAGCATTTAAGCTGTTATATTTGCTGGTTGACTTCTTTCTAGGTGCTTCTCTTCCTTTGACAATAATAATGGTGTTTTTCACATTGTTCATTAAAGGGGGAAGAAAGAGCTCCAACCTTGACTTAAAGAAACTTGTAACCTAATGCAGTGTAGTGGCTTGTCCCCCAGAAGACATTAGGCATATTTGCAGACATTTTAGGTTGTTATAGTTTGGAAGGAGTTTGCTTGCTACAGGCATCTAGTAGGTAGAGACCAGAGATGCTGTTAAACATCCTCCAATGCACAGGAAAGCTTCCTCCCCTGACTCCTCCATTGTAACAAAGAGTGTCAATGACTGATAGGAGGTTTCTTGTTTGTTTGTTTTTTAAATATTTTTATTGATTTCAAAGAGAGGAAGGGAGAGGGAGAGAGAGATAGAAACATCAATGATGAGAGAGTCATTAATTGGTTGCCTCCTGCACATCCCCTGAGGATCGAGCCCGCAACCCAGGCCTGTGCCCCGACCTGGAATAGAACCACGATCTGGATCATAGGTCGATGCACAGCAGCTAAGCCACACCGGCTGGGCAACAGCTGATGTTTTTGATAGAGTATAAGTGTAAAAATAGAAGAGAGAGCAGCATAGAAATATTTTTATCCCAAAGGCTTCTTTTATACTCACTTTAGTTTTCCATGTACGATAAACAATCTTGTCTCAGCTAGCCTCATTGAATTCTTCCACCGCCTGACTCTGATATTGACTTAGTGAGGCCATTTCTGGGAATTTATCTTATGGAAATAATCTAAAAGAAAGACATCATCATAGGCATGTTCTTTGCAGTTTTATTTATAAGCTAAAATCTAACCCCACTGTAAGATAAATTGATTTAGAAGTCATAATGTAGCATGCAAGAGAAAATGTAGATTCCACAATCAGAACTGAAACTCAGGAGAGAGGTCAAAGGAGGTAATATAAATTTGGAGTATTAATGTTGCCCTAAGATTCAACATATCTATATCTCTAAAGGAAATTTAATCTGCTCTGATTTCTTACTTGTCTGGTTGGCAAAAACCTCAACCTCAGTTATTACTGAGGGTTATCAGCCCTGCCTTCAATGCAATTATTAAAGAATCTTAAGCTTAGTTGGGCCTGGAAAACTGGAGAGCAACTAGACTCTTAATTTTAGCATGTCTGTATCTTCAGTATTACTTCTTTTGCTTTTTCTATTATGTGATGCTGCTCTTGAGCCCTGGTACCCACAACACAAATGCACTCAGAGATGCCCTCTCAGCCTTCATCTTCTCTGCACCTGGTGGGTATGTGAGGGGTGCCACCTGGAATTAGCGGCTGAACCTAGCCACCACGATCTCTTTTGATGTGATTCAACTTTCTGGTCAGATCCTGCTCCACTTGTTTTGCCTTCTCAATAAATCTCTTCTTTGTGAGCCAGAAACACCAAAGCTCCTTTATTTCCCATTTCTCTCAAGGCCAAAGAAGATATTTAGAAATGTCATAGAGCAATTACCTGGGTTTGGATGTGTGTGTGTGTGTGTGTGTGTGTGTGTGTGTGTGTGTATGGGGGGGGAGAGGAGAGAGAAGCGACGATTGGTTTTTTTGAATGATGACAGACATTGGAGAATAGTTGGAAACCATAAGCAAGAAAATGAACACACACAGCAAAAAGTTGAAGATACCTTGCTTATAGTGAATGTTAAGAGAGAAGCCAATGAAAAGATAGAAAATTATAATCAGAGAAATGGGATAAGATTCCAGGAAGCAGGAGATATTGGTTATAATCAGGTCTCTGAGAAATTCCAGAAAGCTTGAGGTTTACGAAGCCTGGTAAATTACTTGAATTTGAGCACAAAAAGATCACCAAGACAGTGGTACCTCGGTTTTCAAATGTAATTCATTTTGGAAGGCCGTCCAAGTTCTGAAATGTTGGAAAACCAAGGCATCAGCAGCCGACAGCTAGGCCTCGGGGTCTTTCCCTCAGCGGAAGCAGTGTGGCATGTTCGACTTCTGAAGCATGTTCGAAAACCGAAGCATTTCCTTCTGGGTATACGGTGTTCGTAACCCGAAATGTTCGTCAACAGAGAGGTTAGAAAACCGAGGTACCACTGTAAATGAAATCGTCAAGGTGCAATTTCAGAAGCATAATAAAAATTAAGTGAGTATAAACAAGAATAAGAGGGTGGGTAATGGGTGTATACAAATGAGGGCAGTCCGATCAGTTGGTTTTAGAATTTGGTATTGAAAACAAGTTAAGAAGCAGAACCCGCCTACGAGGGACAATAAAGTATAAGAGAATTTGTTGTGTAAAGAGATTTATACATATATTTGTAAGCAAAAATAGGGAGTTTCACTGGACAAGAAGAGCTTGAAGACAAGGCAGAGATGGGAAACTGAAGGGCAAGAAACTGAAGAGGAGGGAATGAGAGTAAGAGAACAAGTAGAGGGCATAATCTTTCAAAGGAGAAGGGACACGTTTTTGAGGCTAAAGAGAAGAGGTATATAAAAATTTTTTAATTGAAACAGTTGGAAAATGAGAAAGATTTCCTCTAATAACCCCCACTACTTTAGTAAAGTATAAGAAGAGCCCTTGTTAGAGAGGGCTGGCAGCTTGGGGACCTGATTCAGAGACTGATGATTTGCAGAGATGTTTCTCCCAAATTAAAAGTTTAATATAGTTCATTAAAATAAAATAACAGGGAAACAAGCTTAGCTTTGTGTTAATTTTTTGTTTATATGCAAATTTATAACTACCATCTCTTCTCCTTGTAAATGCCAGGACAGGCTAATATAAAATCATTTTTTAAAAAAATGAATTATGATCACATCCAGAAGTGCAACCCATGTATCAACTTGGACTGACACAATTGTTTTTATTTCTAATAAAGGCCTTCATTTACTTAAAATGTCACTCCCTAGGTATACTATTTCTCTTTTAAACATGTAAGACCATTGCTGTAAAAGAAGGAAATTACACTGATTCAAAGCCATTGAAAGTAGTAGTTGGAAACTTGATAGGGCTACAAAGAATCTTAATCTTAAAAATGCAGTAAAATTTGACTCCATCATAATAACCACAAGAGGCAGATCAATATGACTGAGTTAAGGTCTGTTCTATAAATCATCACTTGCTGAATGAATTAGGAAAAAGATAAGCTGTAACCCAAATGGTGAAGAGTGAGATGGGAACACTCGCTCTGGAATTAGATTCTAATAGCTTCAGCTCTGGGCTGCAATATGAAGAATTATATGTTGTGTACTGTGGGCAATGGTACATCTACTGACAGGTCTAACCTAGACATAGAATCTTGGGTTTTGAATGTATAATTCTCACTCTTTGTGTAAAATAACAATAACAACAAAAATGGAAAACATAAATCATAAACAGAAGTTGTATATGTGACTATTAAGTGTGAAGTTTGGCAATATACATTTGTAATGTAAGAGCTGTGTATGTGTTAATGATTTTTATTGCCTAAATTGTTTAATTAAACTAAAAAAATACATTTGTTTAGCATTGTTTAGAAATGTAGGTAATTCAAAGGTGGAAGAGACTGGCCCCTGACCTCCAAATGCTCAAATGTTTCAGGTAGAATAATATAAATACTTTTTGAAATTGTGCATAGCCAGAAGGCTGTGTCAGAATTATTATGAACGTGCAAATAACATTTTATTGAAACTTGGGGAAGAAAATGTTGATATTCCCATTAGCTTTATAAAAATATAGTGTTGAAGTAATTTTTTCAATGTTTGTTTGTATCTTTGCATTATTATATATTAGCATAGTGACTGCCTATGCAAATTAGGTCTTAAATAATATTTGATTAAATAAACATTGAGGGAGGAGTGTTGAAAGCTTTCAGAGAGAAGATAGGATTCATTGATTTAATCAAATATTTCTGAATCTCTTTGTACTGAAGATATGACACTTGACAAGATGATCACATAGTCATAGTTCTTGTCCTCATGAAGCTTCTGGTATGGCTGACTTTGAATGTGAAAGGCATTCAATAAATTTTAATTCATGTAATACAATTAAAGCTTGACATTTAAAAATGAACTGCTTATCACAACCATGAGTATTAAATAAGTAAGGGAAGAAAAAAGTGTTTCAAATAGAAAAGACAGTTTAGATGAGACAAAAACAGTTCCAGGAGTCACTGTGAAGCATTTGATGAAAACTCAGCCCCTTAGTATCATAGTTAGAGACAAGCGTCATACTGGAGAGGGGACAAAAAAATCTAAGAGAAAGAATAACACCTCATTTATGCTTTGTTCATATAGTAGAAATTTAAAACAGAGTTTTCCATGGATACTAGCCAATTTTCATTGCTTTTAAAGTAGTCTTTTTTGTGTGTGTAACCCATTTGTGAGTCAGGCACCTAAGGTTTCTTGGTGTTCCTGTTGACATTGTATGGCACCACGTTTGCATAACTGGCCCAGGTTTTTCATCACCTCTATAAAGGAGGTGTTATTGATGAGGTCTTCTAGATAGAATGATCAGTGCTTTGCTGAAATCCATCCACGCTCAACATTTTTCTGGCTTTAATTTTAGCATTTGGTCTGAGTCATGTGTAAGTCGCTCGGAAGAACACTTCAAATACTTCACTTCATGTCTTTGTTCTCTGAAGGCCCTCAAACTGGCATTGGAAGACTTACCTTCTTTTTTTTAATGACTTTGGTCACATATAAGTAGAAGGAGTCACAGTAGAGGATAGTTTGTTGCACTCCAGACACCACTGTAGTTTAGTCATAGAGATTCTCAGTCTGGTACCGCCTGATGCAGTTAGCTGGTAGCGTGCTGGCTACAGCCCAGGAAGGACCAGGTACTAAGTAGTAATGGTCTTGGCCTCTCCACTCTTGCTGATTATAAAGAGCTGGTGCAGGATGGACACGGATTCTAGGTAGACGGAGAAAGTCCAGAGGATCTCCAGGGGAGTTCTCAAGGAAGGAGAGTCCAATGACGGAGACCAGAGGAAACTCCAGGCTGAATACGTCATTCTCGTTGTCAAACATTTTCTGAAATTTCCCATGGATCATGTATACTGTGACATAGGCACAGAGGAGAAACACCACCTCATAAATGTGTTGTAGATGGAAATGAAGTTGATGAACAGGTCCAGATACCTCAGCTCACACTCTGCCTGGAAGTCTCCACTGGCCAACGCACTCTCTGCCAGGCAGTAATGTGGCAAATAGTCTTTAAAAAAAATTTTTTTTTAATTTTTTAATTGTAGCTGACATACAATATTATATTAGTTTCAGGTGTACACCCCAGTGATTAAACATTGTATAACTTATTAAATGATCATCCTAATAAATCTTGTACCCATTTGACACCATATATAGTTATTAGAATATTATTGACTATATTCCCCTGTGCTGTACTTTAAATCCCCATAACTGTTCTGTAACTATGAATTTATACTTCTTAATCCCCTCACCTTTTTCACCATCCCCCCAAGTTCCATCCCATCTGGCAATCGTCAAAATATTCTCTGAATTTATGAGTTTGTTTCTGTTCTGCTTGTTCATTTGTTTTTTTTTTTAGATTCAATAGTTTATAGATATGTATTTATTGCCATTTTGTTGTTCATATTTTTGACTCTTTTTTAATGACAGAGGCGGAGAGGCAAAAGACGTGATTATAGGATGCAAAGTAGGTGAGTTTGTCTGAAACAGAGTTTAAGAGGGAAAGTGTGACAATGTAGGAACAAGGAAAACTTAGGCTAGTCTTGAGTCAGATAATGAAAAGCTCTAAATGCCATGTGAAGAAGGAGTTTGCACTTGATCTAGTAAACAGTGATAAAACAAAGTTTTTTGAACAAGAAATGTATTGACAAAAGTAAGGTTTGGGGAAGGTTAGTCTGTAATTCTTGACAGGATAGACTGGATAAAACTTGGAGAGATGTCAGTCAGAATTATTTAGTACCATTCCATATCCACAAGGGTGCAAGTTCTATGAGAGTATTGACTATGTGGTATGCAATAAATAGTTTTAAATTAATTAATGGTTATGTTTCTCCTACTGGAAAAGTCTGTAGTTCTGAATTCCAAGTTCAATACAGGACTTGTCCAGAAGTTTTACAATTTATATACTGACAATATTTCCATTTAGAATGCCTTGGAAATTTTCAAATCTATTCGTAATCCCTGATGTCAGTTAGAAGAAAAAAGCTAATTTACAATTCATTATTCAGCCATTATTTTACCACACAGGTGGGACTAATGAACATTAGATTATAAATGATAAATATGTTGATAAGGGAAAGAATAGCCGGTTCTAAAGATGAATTGTGGCTCACATCTTTACTAAGCTCAATAAATGGTCTTTTATTATAATTCAGTACACTGAGTTACTATGTTAAAATATTAGGGAAAATTGTATGTTTTCTAATTTTATGATAAAGAAATACTTTTAAATGTATTAAGAAATAATTGACAAATATAATTGTATATATTTAAAGTTTACAAAATGATGCTATATCTGTTAGTAGGTCAATAGGTTTTTGATCCATAGATAGATTATGAAATGAGTATCAAGATCAAGATAATTAACACATCCATCACCTCACATAGTTAACTTTAGTGTGTTCTGTGTGTGTGTGTGTGTATGTGTAAGAATGCTTCAGATCTACTCTCAGTAACTTTCAAGTATACAATACCATATTACTAACTACAGTAACCATACTGTACATTAGATCCTCAGAACTTATCCTTCTTATAACTGAAAAGTTGTACCTTTTGATCTCTGTTACCCCATCTTCCCCTCTCCCCAAATCTTGGCATCCATCATTCTCTACTGTCTATGAAATCAGTTGTTTTTTGTCTTTCTCTGTCTGATGTTTCACTTAGCACAGTGTCCTCCAGATTCATTCATGTTGTTGCAAACATGAATTTCCTTCCTTTTTATGACTGAATAAGTTTTCATTATATATATATATTTATGTATATATATATATATAATATATATTTTTTATACATATATATCTATAAAAATGTAATTGGAAGACAACTAGGTTGCTTCCTTATCTCAGTTAAATATGAATAATACTACATAGGTATATCTTTGACATACTTACTTCAATTATTTTGGATATATGCCCAGAAGTGGGATTGCTAGGTCAGATGGTAGTTCAATTTATCTCAATGTGGTTTTGATTTGCATTTCCCTGACGATTAATGATGTTGAGCACCTTTTCATATACCTGTTGGTCAATTGTATGTCTTCTTTGGAAAGATGTCTATTGAGGTCATTTGTCCATTTCTAAACTGGATTATTTGCTTCTTTGCTACTGAGTTATACGAATATTTTATTATTTTGATGCATTTGCAAATGAGATTGCTTTCTTAATTTGTCTTTCAGATAGTTTGTTGTTAGTGTATAGAAATACAACTGATTTCTGTATGTTGATTTTGTTTATTATTAGGCTCAATAGAATCTTTCAATATAACTGAGTATACAGAGTTGCTTTTAAAAGAGAAACAACTGTATGCTCTTAAAAATTTTTGGTAGAGAAAGTACTCTTTTTAAGTTACTTCTGTTTCATGTGTTTGAACTTTATTCCCTAAGCAAACTTATAGCTTAAAGAGGGAGTCATGATGTTTTCCGTGTCCCTGTACAAGATATATAGTGCCAATTAAGTGTTTCTTATTCATGTATAAAAGAGCAAAGCACTCCATGTAAAAAATTCAAAATCTTATGCCATCTGATTGCTTCTTATATTTGGAAAGACCATATTAGTTTCATTATTATGCATATTTATACAAATAAAATCTGATTTCAGAAAAACACAATAAAAGTAGCTAACATTACTGAATGTTTACTATGAGCCAGTCTCTGGTCTAAGTGGCTTACATAGATGGATACATTTATTCTTCACGTCAATCTATGAAGTAGGTGCTATTATATTCCTATTTCATAGATAAAAGAGTCAATGCAAGAAGAGGTTAAGTAAATTGTCCAAGAGGATGCAGTACTAAAAATGGTGAGGAGGGATTTGAACACAGACAGTCTGATTTTAGAGACATACTTTCAACCAGAAATTTTTTTCTGTATAGGGCCAGATAGTAAATATTTTAGGCTTTGCAGGCCATACGGTCTCTGTCGCAACTACTCAACTCTGCCTTTTAGTGAAATGCAGCCATAGATAACATGCAAATGATAAGCATGGCTGTGTTCCAATAAAACTTTATTTATGGACACTAAAATTTGAATTTCATAAATTTTCATGTGTCACAAAATAGTATTTTTCTTTAGATTTTTTTCCAGCCATTTAAAAATGTAAAAATCATTCTTAGCTGTGGGCCATAAAAAATGGAGAGGGGAAACTGGTTTTGTCCCTCAGGTTCTAGTGTGCTGACCCCTGCTCTATACTGCAGTGCTCCTTAGCCTCTAGGAAAGGAATGCAGAGCCACCTGACAATTTTCTTAGAATTCATTTCCCACAACAAGACCTTTACCCTTGAGACCTTTTTGTTTTTCTGCTGAACTGAGGAAGAATATGAGGAACTGCTAAAAAATGATTTGGGATAGACCTAGAAATAAGTTTTTGGATGAAATAGCAACTAAGTCCCCAAACAGTCCCTAAGAATGCAAGATCTTTTTATGCCTATTATCTATTTGCTGCAGGAAAAGCTATTTCTTGGTTCCTTCTTGGAATTTACAAACAAGGATTATAGACAAGTGAGCATCTAAACCATGAATGGGTCAAACAGGGCTTTCTGCCTCTTTGTGTACTATCTGTGGGCACTACTCCAGCAAGCTAGCACTAAGAACCGTGGAGGCCAAGGGGCAGGTCGACCAAGGAGGAAGGAGTTCCATCCCCATTACCCCTCCACATTTAGTAACTGCCTTCCCAGTCACACCTTGGCACTTTCCAGGGTCTGTGCCAGTTGCCACCTGTACATTGGGAACTCTACTGTTGGCAACTGCCGAACACCAAATGTCAGAATCTCAGTCTAGTGAGTGGCCTTACCTCTGGACTGCCGCCCAAGTTGAGATGGCTGCACTGTATCTGAGCGTCACTGGGGTAGACAATGAAACCGACATGGCAGCCACCTACCCCATTGCCCGCTAGAACCACTCCCCCTTGGTCTACTCCACCATCATCCTGAGAAAGTCTTCTTTAGACAGCAACTCAGCACAAAGCTTCTCCACTGCCTGGAATAAACACCTAGGCAAACAAGGCAGGACAGGACAGAGTTTTTTCTCCTGTCATATAAATACTAGCATTATATCCTCAATTTTACCTGTTGGTTCAAGAAACCTTTAAAATTTAGTATTTGTACCCAACCCCCAAATTGCCAAAGCCTGACTTAGATCATGGCAGGGATTGCCAAAACAGAGAGGAAGAGGGAGGGTAAAGGGAGGTTGTTTTGAATTAAAGGATGTATGATTTGGCTACAGCTTAGCCCATTCAGTATTTCACTTGATAAAAGGAAAACAACTGAAGCTTAAGTAAATATGTGTCTAGAAAGCGATGGGACTCACAAGTTTTCTCTACAATCATGTGTGACATGTGATTATTTTTCAAAATGGCACCCTCATGAAGCTCTTCATGAAATTTAACAATGTTGTCACTGCTGTAAAACATTTTGACACTCTTCCTTTGGAGCTGCCCTCTGAATTTACAATTTACAGAAGATAATCTTAGAGAGGGAATATCAAGGCATATCTCAGAGTAGAAAGAACATTTGAGATCAGCCTCAGCATTTTACATTCGCACACCTCCTTCAATCAGAAAGGTTAGTTCCCAGTTGACTGCCTTTCTTGTTAGTAATACTTGCTTAAGTTTTACTCTTTTCTAAATTAATTTATTATTCCAGGGTGAAAGATATGCTTTGAATCAAGGATAGTGAAAAAAATAAGCCATATGTTGTGAAAGTCATTTTACAAAGAGGAACTTAAAAGTGTTCTGAGTGAAAAAAATTATCATTTCTAGTAATGGTCATTAATTTGTTTGACTACATAAGCTCAGGTGAATTTTCTTTTCAAAAAAGTCATGTTCAAGCAAGGTGCATTGAGTTCCTTAATATTAAAAAGTTTTTGGAGTTTAATAACTTTCAATTATAAAAAATTAAGTATCTTAATTTATGTTTTCTCTGAGTATCCTGCATTGCTCAATAAAATACACATTCTAAGATAAATACTTCAGTATAAGTATTTGTCTGAGTTATAAGTCTGATTTTTAATAAAGATAAAAAGGGAATGTCATTATGATTACTCTATTATTTTAGCAACAATCTTTCTTATAAAAAATAAAGACATTACTTTTTGTTTCTCCACCACCAAGATGGTAGTTAGGTTTTTTTCTTTCTATCCTTTTATTTTTTTTTTTTAATTTCACAGAGATGTGCCACAGAGAACAACCAAATATAACAACTCCCTTTCACAACCATGTGGAAGCAACTTGCTTCCTGCCATTTCTCTCTCTTGTGATATTCCAAAGTGAAAATGAAATACAGATACTATCAAACTGTGGCTATGACAGATGAAAAAAAAGAGACTTCTGTTTTACTGAAGTTCATTTGTTTTCCTCCTTCATTTTACAGGAAGCATCACAAACCCACAGAGTCCCTGAGAGATGGATTTTACTTGGAGGCAGAATGCTAACTTTGCTCAAAGATGTGTAAATGCCACGTGCCCAGATGGTCCTTTTGCCTATTCATAGGGAGAGGCTCAGAAACACACATGCATCTTTCTGTGGTCAGTCATAACAGATTTGTTCTAAATAAGCCACACTGTTTTGCAAGATGGCAGGGAACTGTCAGGCTGTATTTTAAGCACAAATGTTTCTGCCAGACAGACACAGCATATACCATGTGCTTCAGGAACACACACACATGTGGCATTGATCTGAGGACAGAATACAGACCTTGTGTTGTCATTTCACAGCTCAGATCAATAAGCCCAAGATGTAGTTCCTGTTGTTGTTCAGTGGACTTAAGAATTTCTTGGTCATCACCATATACAGATAGAGAATGAGAAATAGACAAAAAGATGTTTCTTTTTATCCCTTACATAGTGATGTTCCTTTTCCAAACCTGATTATGCATATTGCCCCTGATGGGGTCATTGTATTGGGGGAAGGGCAGTCCTAGTAATCTCTTACCTAATTTATCTTTACTACTTTTTTCCCATCAAGAGACACTTTCCATCGACGTTTTAATAACAATAAAACTTAAACAACTTGACATTTTGTATATTAGCAGAGAGACTGCAGTCCTTGGAAATTTACAATCTAAAATATTCTGAGATAGAAATCTTTAGTTAACGGAGATTTATTTTAAAAAACAGAAGCAACAATTTGTTATAAAAACTACATTTCAGAGGTTAACTGCAATTTCAGGTAGGGAAGAAGAATATTTATATAACTGACTTGGAGACTAAGTTGGGAAAGAGCCCTGGGACTTCCAGCTCCGAGCACTGTGGGACTGCTGATTCCAATCGGACTTGTTCTGCCAGGCATCCCGAAGCAGGTGGGCAAACCGAAGCCACTTTATAAGAAGCATGACTAGAGGTGAAGAAGCAATAGAAGTGAGCATTGGACTGCCGAGGAGGGAAAGCATGTTGTTCAGTGCAGCTAATAGTTACTTAATTAACTAGTTAATTATATCCCATCTCATTCCAAATGTTATTAGCAGGAGTTGACAAAGATACATATTCTGAACTTGATGGTGAATGTGGGGAAAAATAAACTAGGGTAAGAGAGAGGAAAACAGTCAGAGGCAAAGATTACACTTGAAACACTGGCTCTAAAAATTTTACCTGCGCTCACTTTATGCTTTCTAGCAGCCGAAGAAGAGAAATAAAATCAGTGTCAAGTTCCATAGTGTCCAGCAGGTGAAAATACACCAGTAAGTCCCAGTGATTTCTGACATGAAATGTCAAAGAATTTTCTCTACTGGCCCTTCCTAGTAGGACACTGGGATGTAATAAGCAATATCTAACTACATGCTTGTAGTAAAAGCTGTAAGTTCCAGCCCTGGCCAGTGTGGGCCAGTGGTTAAGCACCCACCCACTCACTGAAGGGTCATGGGTTCCATTCCCAGTCAAGGGCACATACCTGGGTTGCAGTTTTGATCCCCAGATACATTGATGTTTCTCTCTCTCTCCCTCTCTTTCCATCCCTCTTTCCCTTTCTCCTTCCTTCTTTTCCTCCCTTCTACTCTCTCTAAAAATCAATGAAAAAATATATTCTTGAGTGAGGATTAACAAAAAAAAGTAAAAAAAACAAAACTGTAAGTTCTATTAGATATCCTAAGATAGAAACTTTCTTAAATTTAACACAAATATAATTCCAAAGTACAGTTCAATGAAAGCAATTCTATCCCAAACTTTAATGGTCCATTATTTAAAGATGAAGTTGAGTTCTTCGAATAATGGATAAACACAAATTTTAGACAATTAGATAAATATTATTTCTATGGCTAAGTTTTGATTATTTTCCAACAAAAGCCTAAAGTGTGGTTATTCCATTTGGAGATTGAAGGCAGATCTCTATGCCTTAGACCCTAGGCAAAATTAGCGATAGGATTCAACATTTTAGTTAGTACAAACAAGAACACACCACATACATACCTACATAAAATACCCCTCACTCTCACAGCCAAGATTTTCACTAGTAAATAACATCACACTAAAAAATGGCCATTTGGGACGTTTGTATCAACAATAACTTCAGAATGTTTTCACCATTTCAAAAAAAATGTGTGATATGACCAATGAAACCATTTTTGTTATGTCACTGCAACCAACAGCATAGGCTGAAAAACCAGGAATCAAAATTTGGAAATGGTTTTACAGGGCAGAAATTAAAATATAACATCTTAATAAATTATTTTAATACCAATCAAGAAATCCAACAGTATATTTGCAGCCTATAATTCTAGTATCAAACCACGCCTAAGGCATTTCCTGGGGGATTAATGACCAGGGGAATTAATGGCCCTTGGCTTCAACTCAGGCCATCCACTTTGCCAGCCAGTCATTAATCCTAAGAAATGTCTTGAGCCTCAATCATTACAGCTTAATTGAGATGTCATGAAAAGGGTTAAAGAAGTTTTGACTACTTTACTTCATGAATACCAGCAGTGAAATGCATTTAGAATCCCTGTTTAAAAGACAAGTAATTGCCTCAGATTCTTTATATTATCATAACTCTTCAAAATTGATTGGTTTTAGGTTTATGGAAAAATATGCAAATTTATAGAGGATATGACACACAGTTCTCATTGTGGGAATAAAAGTAGTTCACACAGAATTCATTTGATTGAGTTTGATTACTGAACGAAATCTAATTATTTTAGATACATGATCAGACCTTTCTGGAGATGCATATTACAGGAAAGAAGTAGTTGGTATGCGTGATTGTTTGTCAGTTCAAATATGTCATGTTAAACAATGGTTACTTGTGAGGGGGTGTCTATCATCTCTAGGAAACACTGCTATCATGAACTATGTATTTGAAGTAAACAAAATTTAAAAAGGATTCCTTTCTTAGTTACTCAGGATGAGCATGAAATTAGCCTATGTAGAGTAAGGGAAAGGACCAGCAACTTCTGTCTTAGTATTTTGGAGCTGTATTTCCTAAACAAAGTCTCTAAGCAACTTACAAGAATGCTTTCATTTGCATAAGACTCTAATGAGACCTGACAAAACAAGGAAAGCTGGAGAATGCATAAGTAGTGAGAGTGGCCGATCAGGATAAAAGACAATTAAAAAGAACTACAATAAAGAACCACTTTTAGCCAAATATGCTTTATGATGTAGAAAGGGAAAAAGTTCACTAGAAATAGGTCTTCAATACACATTTGATTGTACTCCTTGTAGCTTTAATCCCTGGTGCCTGCCAACAAGGGGGCCCTTTAAAATTCTGATCATTAGTGACCACGTTTTACTCAACAAGTTGCATTAAGAGCTCTGCAGTTTGCAAGACTTTTCACATTTTCTATTTTTGATTGTCTTCTCAGGACCTTAGTATTCACATTTTTTCAAGGAATAGGTATGCCCATTCTACCATATTCTTGAACACAAGTTATCTGAGTGGTGATGGTGGTGATAGTGTGTGTATAAGTGTGTGTGAGAGATGTATTATAGAATTGTACACTTTAAACTTATATAATGTTATTAACCAATGTCACCCCAATAAGCTTAATTATAACATAGATGAACATTGACAGGAGATTCAGCATAGCCTTCAACAAATCACCTTTTGCAGTGGCTCTAAGTCAGCTGCCTACTCACTTTTGGAGTATCTTTGTTTCAATAAGACCATATTAATCATGTGTGTTTGGATATGCATGCATATGTATTTGAATATGAGTAAGATAAGAGTAGGATTTTTCTTGTAGCCTTAAACTACTAATCAGAACTTAAAGTTGAGGACAGAGTGTTGTTATATATCCTCTACTCCAAAGAGAGTTGACAAGAGTAATGGCCAGCCTACTCTCTCAGGGTTTATTATTGAGGCATTTGGGCTATTTGGTATCTCCACCCAACACTCAGCACCACAACCCCGTCCCAGGCTATTAAAAAATAACTAAAAGATAGTGTAGAGGAAGAGGCAAGGAGTGGCTCAGGTCACCTGGAATGCTGTGATTCCTACGATACCAAGCCAGGGGAGAAGGAAAATTCAAAAGAATCTTCATCCTAGAGATTTAAGGTAGCTGCAAGGCTGACATCTCATTCCCTACTCAGACATCTGCTTGGCCAATGGATTTGTTGGTCTACCCTGAGCCTACCTAGGCAAGAGAAACAAGGACTGGGGAGAAGTGGCAGTGCAGAGAAGGAAGTGACAGGTGTGGTAAGAATGTAGGAGTTTCTCTTTAGGCTAAGAGATGCTTTGAAGGAGACAGCCTTGAGCTGTCTTGGTAATGTCCAGGCCACAAGGGATTTCCCCTAAGATTCTAAGGTTGAGTGCTAGTGGCTGGTGGCACACACATCCACACACTTGCCAGGAGCCAGCTGGCAATGTGAGAAGTGAAAGCTATGACGCAAATATGAGGTGGAAATTTTAGTCTGACCTACATTGGACTTTGAGTAGATGAAAAGGATTGAGAAAGCAATTATATCTTTCTAGAGTAGTAAACTAGTGTGGAAGAAAAATTCAACAATATTTCGTGCTTGTACCTCTGGGTTGCCATAGTTCAATAGAATAGGTCCAGGCATGCCTCCTAATGGTCTCCCTATGTGTCCTGGTTGTATCATCCAATGAGTAACTCGTCAAGTCATCAGTTCTTGTATTTACAGAATGGTTAGATTGTAAACTCAGAAGAACAGATAATTTATTAAAAGACTTGTCTGGTATCCTTTGTCTAGAAGATTCAGTTGGTTATCTTTATTTACTTCTTAGCACATTCACTAGTATACAGAAGATCCAGGAGTATAATTAATTTTAGCTATAGCAAATACAATTATCAAAGTCATTAATTATTAATTAATATTATTAATTAATATATTTTAAATCTATATTTTCATTCTGTCATTCTTCATGTTCAGTATGTCAATAAATCCTGTTGTTTTATAATCCAACCACTTTTCTGTTCACTCTCTCCACCATTATCATCATGGTCCAAATCACATTTCTCCCTTAGATTACTACAAGGTACATTTCACTAGTCTCCCTGCCTTTACTATTGCCCTCTTATAGTTTATTTCCAGCCAGCAGCCAGAGAAATTATGAAAGCTGAAGTTATATCACAACACTTCTCTTGTGAGAATTTTCTAGGGTCTTTAAATTATGCTCAGTGTCAAGGCCAACGTGTTTACCACGGTTTTTAAGATTCCACAAGGTTTACATACCTGCTTCCCCATCTCTCACAATCTCCTATCAATCTCCCTTCTTGTAGTGGTCCCTCACTCAAATTCTGTGTATTCTGAGAAAAACAACAGTCAATTTTATTTAACATCCACTATGAGCTAGACACATTCTAAGTGCTTTCCCAATATCATACAGCTAGTAAGCAGTGAAGGTGTAACTTTATCTCAGGCAGACTGAGTCCACATGCTTAATCCTTATACAATACTGCCACCAAATATGTATCTATGGAGACGGTGTGTTCTAAACAGTGTTTCTTAGTAATTAAAACATGACTTCAGAGTTAAGTGGAACCAGGCTCATATCCTGGTTCCTCCTCATCTTAGTAGTGTCACCTTAGCAAATTACTTAACTTCCCATACTTCAATTTCCTTATCGGAGGAAGGAGGATAATAATAATTCCCTCACAGCATTATTGTAAGGGTTAAATAAGAATATAAATAAATATACTTAGTGCAGTCCCAGACAAAAAGTATGTGCTCAAAATACTGTAAATTATTATTATACTATTTAAATACATATTTCCAAAGAAAAACAATATTTTCACTCTCAAGTCTTTTACAATGCTTTAAATTTAGACATTTGAGAATCTGTATTAAAATGGCTTATGCTTGTATTAAAGATCTGTAGACAATTGAATGTATTTACCACATTTTCAAACTGAAGGGTCAGGAAAGAGTAGTGCTTATTTTATTTGTAATTCTTCAAAGCCTGTCCAATACTATGGACTCCTCATTGTACTCATTGCAGACGTTTTTTCTAAAATAATAGTTTTACATGAAAGCTGACAAATATATGCTAAAATTTTATCTTGATGCAAATTAAAGGAGACAAGTTATACTCTGGAATAACAAAGTTTATAATGGACAACAACTGAACCTTAAATAAGGCATTATAAACACAAAGCATTTTTTTAAGAGGGGAAAAATGGTTATAGGGGCTAGTTAGGAGGCCAGCATGGGTCTGTGCATCTGAATGTCTTGATTATAGCTAAACATTTATTATGCTAGAGTCAATGGGAACTAGTTTGTCATTATAAAGCATGAACTTAAATTATGTAATATAGGTTTGGGATAGAACCTTTTTAATTTTTGTAGTATTACTTCAATGCTAGCATTTTTTTCAGTTCATATTTGCTGTACTTGCTATCCAAAAAACCCAATTTCAGATTTATAGGTGGTCTTTTGGCCACTTTGAAATCTCTGTAAATATGAAACTCATTGTGAGTGCTCAGTAAAAACTTGTGATTAATTGTTGGCTCATTGACTAGTAATATAACATTGTTCACAAGTATTAGTGTCTTATCTCTAAAGGTTAAATAATACACACATACATATATGCCACTGTTTTAAGCACTAGATATACAGTGGTATATAATTAATTTAATCCACATGAAAATCTTCAGAAATAGGTTATTTCCATTTTACAGATGAAGATATGAAGGCAGAGGGAAAGCAGGTGACATGTCTATGTCACACAGCCAATACGTGGCTAAATTGGAATTTGAATCTGGAGAGTCTGGTACCAGAGGCTACATTTCTAACCGCCGCATCATGAAAGCAAAACAGCCCAGGTACACATGGTTGTCATGGCCAACCATCAGGATTAATATCTATCTTGACAAGTATATCTCTTAAGCCTGCTGTCATAAATGTAGAATCACTGTTGGTGATGCTGTTCAAACCTTTGCTTTGTTTTGACACAAGCCCCATGTCTATTTCCCATTTGGCCCCCTCCACTGGACTATTTTTTTATTACTTCCCATCCTCAACACTTCCCCGAAGTCTCTTTAATAAACAAGCTGTCTTTTCATTTTATCAAGTGACTTGATGAAATCTATTATAACTTTTTGAAAGCACAGTTACATAGAATTATATCTTTATATGGTTAACAAATTAAATTTACCAAACACCAGTACTTATAGTTATTATTCAAACCTTTAAAAATTTGAAGGGATTATCCAAATCTCTGAAAGGCATGAGGTCCCATTTGCTTAAAATGTAGCAATGGGAAATACTATTTCCATAGCACAGTTCTTTGAGAGCTCTGTAACCCATGTTATTGATCCTTAAAATATCCCTGCTTGGCATGACTAGTGGTTTTCACTTTTGTGTCTGTAAAATAAAGGTAATGAAGTAAGAAAATAAAAGTCCTTTTCTTATAGTTAGTTGTGTTCTTAAATTCAAACCACTCATTTTATTATGAAGCAAATAAAATGAGTAGTTTAAAATTAGAATTAGAAAATATATTGTTACATGAATAGAAAATGTTGGTTAATATTTTCGTAAGTTACGTGAAGAATAGTATTACCTTGTCACCTGGCAGGGCGTGGCTCAGCAGTTGAGTGTAGACGGAGGACCCAGGAGATTGGGGTTCGATTCCAGGTCAGGGCACATGCCCGGGTTGCGGGCTCCATCCCCAGTCGGGGGCGCGCAGGAGGCAGCCGATCAATGACTCTCTCATCATTGATGTTTCCATCTCCCTCCCTCTCCCTTCCTCTCTCTGAAATCAGTAAAAGATATATTTTTTTTAAAAAAGAGTATCACTTTGTTAAATATCTGCTCCATAACTCTCTTTGTGTAAAAGACTCCAGATGCCTCGAGTGACTCCAGTGGTCATGTAAACAGGACTACGGTGGCTGCCATGACTTAGAGAGTCCACCCCTTTATGCCTCAGAGAGAAAAGCATTTTGACCAACATCCTCAAATTCTTTAAGGAGAATGATGCCTGATTGTCTGGCTTTAGTCCAGTCTATAGGAGCTTTTTAAAGATAACTTTATATTGGCACTCAATTAAATGTCATCTTTACTTGTGCACAATCTTCTGGATCTCTTTCCTGGTTTATGTTGCATGAATAGAACCAGTGACCTCTTGGTGCTTGAGACAACTTCAGTCAACTGAGCCACAAAGGCCAGGGCTGCTTTAGTTTATGATTTGCTATTTTATTCTGCTCCATTCATTAAAATTGACCAGCCTGCTCTTGTTGGCATTTCATTTTTTTTAACTTCTTTTCTTCACTTATGACTTTGAGTATTTTCATTTGCTTTTTCTTTTTTTTTTTCAGTGTATACATGAAAAGTTTTAAAAGAGGGGTTTTTAAAATATATATTTTAATAGCATTACTGGTGTTTTTCTTTCTTTTCTTTTTTTTTTAATTAAATTTTATTTTTGTTTAAAATATTACAGATGTCCCCTTTTCTCCCCAATGACCTGTTCCACCCCGTTCCTTCCCCCTCCCCAGTCCCTCTCCCCACCATTGTCCATGTCCTTGGGTTGTGCATATCTGCATATAAATTCTTTGGTTACTCTCTCCCCCTCCACCCACCCGCCCTCCTCCATCCCTCTGACATTCATCAGTCTCATCTATGCTTCCATGTCATTGAATCTATTCTGTTCATCAGTTTATTAAGTTCTTTAGATTCCACGTATAAGCGAGATCATGTGATACTTGTTTTTTGCTGCCTGGCTTATTTCACTTAGCATAATATTCTCCAGGTCCATCCATTCTGTCCCAAAGGGTACGAGATTCTTCTTCTTTACAGCTGCGTAGTATTCCATGGTGTAAATGTCCCACAGCTTTTTTATCCACTCATCTACTGATGGGCACTTGGGCTGTTTCCAGATCTTAGCTGTTGTAAACTGTGCTGCTATGAACATTGGGGTACATATATCCTTTTCTATTTTACTTAATTGCAGACCTGCTGAAAAAGCAGATGTTTGGTGTCAGTGGTTTTTAAAAAACCAATTCTCACTTAAAGGAGTGTTTTGTTTTAAAATATAAAATGGAGTAAGACATTTAACCCTTTTGAATATTTCTCAATTATGAAGTATTTTTATTTATGAAAGTTTACATATCAAAATGCATTGCTTTGGATAAATTGTCCCTTCTTTCTTAATCATTGCTTTGGATAAATTGTCCCTTCTTTCTTAATCATGGACAGATTTAGTGAGTCAGAATATAAAATTGATTAATTCTGACAGATAGGCATATTGGTTTCTCTCTCTGGTCCTGTTGCTCAAAGATAGTCCTCCTGAACCATTCTTTACTTCTGGAATATTATTAGTTCATTGAACATGTTTAACTCTACAAGCACTTTGTGGTTTATTTTGGTTTATTATTACTTGATAAAAGTAAATAAAAGACAAATAAATAAACAATATAATTCAAACAACATGGATGTCTAATTCATAACTATTTTGGGGGCCAAAATTTAAAGTTCTTTTCAAATTAGGACAACAATCTCAATAAAATTATTTGCTATATTGTTTAAAAATGAAATAATCAGGAGAAATAAATATATTCATATTTATTTTATTACATGTGTATATATATACACTTACATATCTTTAAAAGCACATGTTAAATCTTGTGCTTCTTCAACAACAAGGTGGTACATTATCACAATGACATATTCATGAGTCCTCATGATAACAAAACACGAAATTTATATCCTTCCTCTATCTGAGCAGCAAATTTGTTGGCCTGAAATGTACTAGCTTAACTTAAACACTGTATTCCATGCCTACATTAATTCAGACATTAATTCAAGTCTTCCAAAGCCATGGAAGAATGATATCCAGTAGAAAGAACTCACATAGGTCAACAAACTTGAGTCATAGACGACATTCTTAGAGTAAGTAAAAAATGTAAACCATACTTCTCTTTATTTGTTTTATTAAAATACAGTTGAAATACATTATATTAGTTCCAGGTGTATAACATAATGATTCAACATTTATATACCTTATGAAGTCATACTTCTCTTTAGATGTTAAAATTAAATCACTGAGAATAAAACATTCTTATGGCAAAAGATTAGTGTTGGATGTAATTATCATTAAATTTTTCTCCTCACATGAACTTTGGTATAAGTATGCTACTTCTAACACTGGTTTGAATATTTGGAGTTATCAAGATACCTTCTTTTTCTTTTGTTTTCCAAACTTTAATAAAAATTCAAAGAAAGTTTGTGTTACCTTTTCTTCATAAAGTATTTCATTTCCAATAAAGTGACCACCAGAATGACAGCTCAAGCCAGCCAAGACTAAATTAGCTACACCAAAAATTGAGATCCTTCTCCACTTAAATACAAATAAGATTTTATATATACCTACACCAGTTCTGGTGGGGAGCTCACAGATATTAACCTTTGCAGAAAATTACATTTTTCTCATTCAACATACAGGTTCTTTGTTATCACAGAAAAGAGATAGAGGTGGAACAAATGCAAAATCACAGGTGACCAAAGACATGGTCATTCTGTGATACATTAGTTCATTCAACAATAATTCAACATTAGCACTTCAACATCAATAAATGTGATTACCAAAATTTTATGGGCAACAATGATATTTCTTTGTTGTTGTTGTTGTTTGTTATCTAGTTTAGGGAAAATCTTCAGAAAAGATATAATTTCAGCTGATGATACTAGCAAATATTTATTAATCTTTCAAAATTCTTGTTACTAGAATTTTCTAATGAAAGAATAGTAGGTCTAATTTTATCTACTTGTTGAATGTTTATCCCAGTATGGTGTTGTTCTAAGGAATTTACAGAACTTAGACTAAACACATAGGACTTGCTCCCCTATTAGAGGAAACTATTGCTTCCCAAGAGCTTAGAGAGTCTTCTTGTCTGAAGGAAATCGCCTCACCCAGTGGAGCATCTTTAATTTCTTCTCTTATATGCAATTTCTTTTGACTATAAAAGTAGTATATGTCCTTTATGAAAAATGTGTAAAATTCAAAGAGGTCTGAGGAGAATATGTTTACTCATAACAACCCTTTCCAGAGGTAACGCCTGTTGTCATTTTGGAAGATGCTTTGTTCTTTTTGTTTCTGTTCGTTTTCATTCCCCTTTCTTCCCTCTTCTTTTCATTCTCCCCTTTTCCTCTCCCTTCACTTCTCCACATATAATGTTCTCTTCAGTTAACTTTCTGAAACATTTTCCCAAGTCTTGCTTACATGTTTTTTAAAACATATTTTTAAGTGTTGCACAGTAGTCTATAAAGTAACCATTTTACCTTGTTTTCTGTACCAGAACCATTTTTTTCAGTAGCCATGGCACTTTGTAACCTTGGGGCAGCATATCAGTGACAGAGACTATTCTGGATTAAGGATCTTCAGGGAATTTTGTGATCACACAATAATTGCTAGACCAGGGGATCTAGGCTACGGATAGAGAGCTCCTAGGCCCTTCTCTACTGGAATGGATACCATAGCTGTCTCTCAGAGATGAATACAGTGACTTTGGGGACCTGCCATCTACTTGTTTTGAAAAGGGTTGAGTGTATCTTTGAACATATAAATACTTTTTTAAATCAAAGAATAAAGGTAAAATCAAATAATTTTACCATTAAATTGAAATCAAGTTTTTATAAAAGAGTGTGTACAGATGTTGGGCAGCTAAAACCTGGACCACAGTGATTATTATACTACTCACTTTTAACTTCAAACATACACTCTTGTACTCTATTTTTTGTGCTGAAATTGAATTCATTTATAGTTTGCCAGTTTCTCCCCATTATACCTTGCCAAAAGAGGCACTAGACATCATCTGGAAGGCTGGATGAGTAAAAAAGAACTTGTTCCTTCCAATTCCAGTCAGGTGATAGCTCTTCACCCTGGCTGTGACAATTGATTCCACAAGCAGCAATTAATTGCAGTATGCAATTTTCCCATGTTATTAAAATCAGTCTCATTACACTCCTCTCAGAAAACTCAGCATCAGCCAGACCATGCTTCATCCTCAGAAGACTGAGTTCAGTGGGATTTCTCCTTAAAGCTCTTAAACACCAGTAGTAGCTGAGAAGTGCTCTCTCCTCAGAGATCTGCATCCCAGTTCCACAGGCTCTTTTTCAAGTCCTCTTTTTGCCTTTTCACTTGTCTAATAGCCAGTTAGCAATTCTGTTTCATTTTTTTCTATTAAAAGAATTGATGTAGTTTCTGTTTCCGGAAAAAATCTTGACCTGTACAGTAGTAGTTGAAGTTGAAGAATGGCATCACTGAAGATATCTGCATTAAAGAAAATATGGGAGGCAAGAGACAAATCCTAAAGGACAGAGGATGATTTGCCTGTGAATGTAATCAGAGAGGTAAGAAGTGAGTGAGTATAGCCTCAGTTATGAAAGAGATATTCAAAGAGTCATCAATGAAACCATGTGGCAGAACATTCAGCTTGATTAAGAATAAAATTATTTCCTGGAACACTATATCCTCAATGACTCTCATTAAAATGAATGTGGGGCTCTTTGGTTTGGAGGATAAGCTTTAGAAATTTTGAGTCATTTGTATTTGGTGGCCCTCATCTTCTGTATAGTCCTGGGAAAGAAACATCAGATGGTTAGTGATAATGAAGACAGAGGCAATAAGAAAGGCAGTATTCACATGAGGTCCGACCACCCACTTGGTGCTTGATGTAGGAACAAGGCCTAAGGTTGTTTAATATGCTATTTTGTTCTAAATTCATTAAGATTAGAATTATGTTTTATTGCATGGCAGTATAAAGGGTCAAGATTACCATTCCATGTAAGTGTTTAGTGTTCTCTGTTTAGTGGGAAGGATGAATATCAATTTCACTGTATCCATCCTAAAATACCAAGGAGAACAAAAAGAGCTATGGTTTTAATTAATAATCCCAATTCAAGTTTCAACATTGAAGTTGGTAGTTTAGACTAGTGTAATGCATTGAAGGCAGACTTTAGCCAAATTGAAAAGCACTAAACTTCTGTACTGCAACATTCCCAGCTGCAAACTGGGAATAATCATTTCATCTTTATAATGCAAAAATCAGTAAAACAAACAGGAGAAATATACAAACCCACAGGCATCATTGCAGATTTTATTCTCTTCATAGACAAAAAAAAAAAAAAAAATCAGAAAGAATATAAAAAAATCTAAACTTCAGACTTGAATTAATTGACATTTATACAGAACACTAATATGACACAAAATAATTGCAGAATATTCATTCTTTTCAAGTCTGAATCTAATGCTTAACAAAATAGGTCACATTTTGTACCATTAAATATGTCTCAATAAATTTCAGGAGATTGAGTCTCTCAGAATGTGTTCTGTGACCAAAATAAGATAAAATCAGAAACCAGTAACAGAAAAATATCTAGAGAATCTCCAAATACTTAGATATCATGTTTGTAAATTTTTTTCTATTTGATTTATATGAAAACTTGGTAAAGCAATTCTTAAATCTGAATCTATTGGCACAAAAAATATAAAATATAATTTCTATGACAATAACAACAAAAAGAAGGAAGGTTGAACCTGTATAAATGAAAAGGTTTTATATACTATTGAAATTATGTTAGTATTAACCCAAACTATGTTGTTATAAATAAAGATGGTAATTGTAATCCTTAGGGCTACTACCAAGAAAATAAATTAAAAAGTGTAGTAAAAGAAACAAAAAGGGACTTAAATGATATAGTTAAAAATATCTACTTAACAAAAAAGCGGACAATAATGGAAGAATACAGGGTAAAAGAGACATGAGGTATATAGAAAACAAATAGCAAAATGGCAGCTATAAGTTTTACATTATCAGTAATTTCATCAATTGTAAGTGGATTACACATTTCAATCAAAAGGCAGAGATTGGCAAATAAATTTTAATAAAACAATGCTATCTGACTATATATATCGACAGGAAACACATTTTAGATTAAAAAACACAAATAGATTTAATAAAAGGCTGGAAAATATATACCATACAAAAAGAAAACAAAAGTTTCTGGGGTGGCAAAACTGAAAACAGACAAAATAAACTTTAAGACAAAAATCACTACTAGAGACAAAGAACATTTTAAATTATGTAAGGGTCAATCTGTTAAAAAATATAATAGTTATAAACATATTCACCTAGCAACAGAGTCCCAAAATACATAAAGCAAAAACTGACATAATTAAAGGGGAAAATACACAGTTCAATAATAATAGTGGGAGACTTCAATACCACAATTCAATGATGGATAAAACATCTAGCCAGAAGATCAACAAGGAAATACAAGTCTTGAATAACACTATGAAGCAATAGACATTTATAGAATACTCATCAACAGCAGGAGACACATTATTCTCAAGTGCACGTGAAATATTCTCTAGGATAAACCACATGTTAGAGTATAAACCAATTCTTCATAAATTTAGAAGTATTTAAGTAATAAAAATGTGTTCTCCAACCACAATGGAATAAATAAAAAATCAATAACAGAAGAAAATCTGGGAAATTCACAAGTATTTAGAAATTAAATGACATATTCTAAAATAGTCAATGGATCAAAGAAGAAGTCACAGGAAAAATAGAAAAAAATACTTTGAGATAAATAAAAATTAAAACACAACTTACTAAAAGTTGTGTAATACAGCTAAAACAATGCTCAGAGTGAAGTTTATATCACATGTTGCCTATATTACATTCTTATGTTTAAAAAGAAGAAAGAGCTCAAATCAATAAGTTAACTTTCCATTGGAAAATTAAGAATCTGGAAAAAGAAGAGCAAACAAACCTAAAGCAAATAGAAGAAAGGGAATAATAAAATTAGAGTAGAAATTAATGTAATAGACATTAGAAAAGCATTAAAGAAAATAAAACTAAAAGCTTGTTTTTGGAAAGATTAACAAATTTGACAAACCTTTCACTAGATTGACCAATATAAAAGAGAAAATATTCCAATTACTAAAATCAGAAATGAAAAAGGAGACATTACTACTGACTTTGTGGAAATAAGAATTATAAAACAAGAGTGAAAATAATTGTGTTAATAAATTAGATTAGATGAAATGGACACATTTCTAGAAAAGCACACTAACAAAACTGATGAGAAGAATAAAGAGATTGAATTGGTAATCAAAAATTCCTGCAAAGAAAAAGGCAGGCCCAGATAGATACACTGGTCAAAAAAAATTTTTTTTAATTATTGATCTGAGAGAGAGAGAGAGAAAGAGAGATTTGTGTTCCACTTATTTATGCATTCATTGATTGATAATTGTATGCACCCTGACTGGTGATCAAAGCTATAACCTTGGCATATCCTGAGGGCTCTGTAACCAACTGAGCTATCTGGCCAGGGTTGATCAATTCTACTAAACAATTAAAGAATCAACACCAAACCTTCACAAACTTTTCCATACAAAGGAAGGGGAACATTGCCCAACTCATTCCATAAGACTGGTATTTGGTAATACCAAAACCTGACAACTACATCACAAGAAATCTACATAAGAATATTGCTTATAAATGTAGATGTGAAAACCATCAACAAAGCACTAGCAAACTGAATCCAGCAACATATAAAAATATTACACAGAATAACCAAGTGAGATGTATCTCAAGAATGCAAGGTTGAACAATATATAAAAATAAATCAATTCAATATATTATATTAATAGACTAAAGGACAAAACCCACATCATTTCATAGTTTCAGAAAATACATTTGACAAAATCCAACACCTTTTTATGATGAAAAATCTTTTGCTAGACTAGAAACAAAAGAAAACTTCCTTAATCACGTAAAGGGCATAGACAAAAAAACCACAGCCAGTGTTATACTTAATGGTGGAAGACTAAAGCTTACTTCCTATGATTAACCATAAGATGAGGATATTCGCTCTCCTCACTTCTTTTCACCATTGTACTGGAGATTCTAGCCAGGGTAATTAAGCAAGAAAAATAAAATTGAAAGGAAAGAAGTAAAACTATCTCTATTTGCAGATGACATGGTCTTGTATATAGAAATCCTAAAAAATCCACAAGAAAAATATTATAGCTAGTAAATGAGTTCAGCAAGCTTGCAGTATATAAGATCACTATACAAAAATCAACTGTATTTCTATGCACTGGCAATGAATAATCTGAAAATAATTTGAATAGCATTAAATATAAAATTCTTACGAATAATTTTTTTTTTTAAAAAGAAGTGCAAGACTTGATCACACCAAAAGCTACAAAATATAATTGAAAGAAATTAAAGAGGACCTAAATAAATATAAAGATACCTATATTTATGACCTGGAAGCCTTACTTGTGTTAAGATAGCAGTGTTCCTTAAATTGATCTACACATACAATGCAATCCTTTTCTAAATCTCAGCTGCCATTTTTTTATTTGAAGAGATTGATAAGCTGATTCTCAAATTAATATGGGAATGCAAGAGATTCATAATGGTCAAAATAACTTTGAAAAAGGAGAACAAAGTTGCAGGACTCATATTTTCCAATTTTAAAACTTATTATAAAGCTACAGAAATCAAGGTTGCATAGTACTTGCCTAAGGATAGATACACAGATAAATTAAATAAATTTGAGAGCACAGAAACAAACCTATGTAAATAGAGTTGATTAATTTTTGACAAATGTTCCAGGATAATCCAATGGAAAAAGAATACTCTTTTGAACAAATGGTATGGGAAAAATCAATAGCCACACGAAAAAGAATGAAGTTGAACTACTGTCTCACACCGTATATAAGGTTAATTCAAAATGGCTCAAAGACCTAAATATAAGAGCTCAACTCTGAAAGTCTTAAAAGAAAACATAAGTATAAACCTTCATGGCCTTGGAGTAGGAACTAGTTTCTTAGTCCTCACACCAAAAGTACAAGCAGTGAAAGAAAAACTAAGTTAAATTAGACTTCATTAAAGTTAAATCCTTATGTTCTTTAAAATACACTATCAAAAATGTAATAAAAGACAATCCACAGAATGGGAGAAAATATTTGTCAAATTATATATAAGATCTTGTATAGAGAATATATAAAGAACTATTTCCACTCAACAATAAAAAAACAAATAACCTAATTAAAACATGGGCAAAGAATTTGAATAGACATTTACTCAAAGAAGCCATGCAAATGGCCAGTAATCACATAAAAAAAAGGTCAACATTATTTGTCATTGTGGAAATAAAATCAAAACTTTAATGAGATACCACTTCACACTTACTTGGATGGTTACAATAAAGAAGACAGACAATAACAAGTATTGGCAAGGATATGGAGCAATTGGAACAGTTTTACATTGTTGATGGGAATGCAGAAGGATGCACCCACTTTGAAAAACAGTTTGGCAGTTCCTCAAAAGGTTAAATGTAGTTACCATATGACCCAGCAATTCCACTCCCAGGTATATACCCCAGAGAACTGAATGCATGTCCACACAAAAATTTGCACACAAAGTTTATAACAGCATTATTCATAATGGCCAACAAGTATAAACAGGCCAAATATTTATGATTTGAATGGAAAAGTAAAATGTGGTATACCATACAATAAAATAGTTTTCAGTATTTTTCAGCTTTAAAAAGAAATGATGTACTGATCCATGTTACAACATGGATAAACACTGAAGGTCTTATGGGAAGTGAAAGAAGCCAGACAAAAAAGATCACAAGTTGTTTGACTGCATTTATATGAAATGTGTAGGATAATTAAATCCATAGAGACAGAAAGTCAATTTGTGTTTGCTCAAGGTTGATGGAAGGAAAATAGGGATTGGCAAGATTTAGGGATTTGTCTTAGAATGATAAAAGTGTTCTGGAATTAGATAACGGTGATGGTTGCACGACTTTGTGAATATACTATAACACATTTTAAAAGATGAAAATTATGATATGTAAATTACACTGCAACTTTCAAAAGTTTTGAAATAGGCTAATTAAAAATTATTTCATTTGTTGCCTCTGTATATTTGAATAAACTGGTCAGTTCATTGAAAAATAACAATATTAGAACTAAAAAATTAGAATTATCTCTTCATTTTAGTTAACCCTTGATTTTGCACTGGCTAAGTGACTTCATTATAGTTTAGTCTTTATTGTTATAAAACCAATACAACCGTAACAGTTTCAAACTGGAAACAAACCAAATGTTCATCAGTAGGACAATGGATAAACAAATAGTAGTCTATTTGATGAAATGTTACTCAGCAATAAAAAAGAACCAACTTCTGACTGATGATGGATCACAGATCTCAAAATATTATGTAGAGGGAGAGAAATCAGACACAAATGAGTAGGTACCAGATGTGAAGCCAGATGTGAAGGAGCTTGCTGGTCACTCTTATAAGCAAATCAAATATATAAATATACCCCACATTATTACTGTGTAATAGACACTATTGTCAATTAATCTTCCATTTTTACCTGATTATTACATATCTCAGTTTCCTTGACTCCATTTTTACATCTTAGCAACATTGTGTGAAATCATCCCCAGGAAACTATTTTATTTTTAGATATAATAAGATCACAAGTTATTTTTAATTATTTAGAAAGAATACATATTTAAATCAAAATATTACCATGTTTCTCTTTGGTCTTTATTTCGTTGAAATATATGGTACATAGCCCTGGCCGTTTTGTTTCAGTGGCTAGAGCATCAGCCTGCAGACTCAAGGGTCCCGGGTTTGATGCTGGCCAAGGGCATGTACCTCTTTTGCAGGCTCGATCCCAGGCCCCAGTCGGGGCTCCTGAGGGAGGCAGCCAATCGATGTGTCTCTCACACATCAGCGTCTCTCTCTCTCTTCCACTCTCTCTGAAAAGCAACAAAAAAGATATCTTCAGGTGAGGATTTAAATATATATATCGCATGAAAAACTATGTACTAGCATAATAATAGGTGGTCTATATTATCATTATACTATTCCGTACTTTGTACTTCAGCTATCTTCTTGTCAAAATCCCTAATACCCTGACAAATGAGTAAATACAATTTCTTCCAATTTTTTATATATGTAATTGAGATAACATGAAGTTGGGAAACAGAGTTGAAACTAGACAGGAAGACTTTCGAATAATTCAGAAGAGTCCACAAAAACTGAAAAATTTATTTGAGCCTGTTCTAACATTTGGATCATATCCCTCCCAGAAGACATAAAGAAATCCATCCACCAGTGCACCCTGAAAATACCGACGACACTCTCCAGCAACCATTGTGTTAGGAATGATTTCCTGCGTGCTGTATATACAGCCAGAGCACGGGAGTCAGACACAATGAGCAGAGGCCAGACATGTCCCCGCTTTTTAAAAGTTTTTGTTGGAATATTACAGACGCTAAAAGGCTCTAATATTTTGCTTTTACCATTTACTGCACTCAATGTTTAATCTAGAACTCCTGCCTATTCTCTTTTTAAGTCTTTATATTCGATATAAAATCTCCTACTAAACTGCTAGGTGATTGAAAATACTATTTAAATAAAATCTTTTTAGAAGGCCTTACTAGGTGCTGAGTTGGGTATTTGGGCGGAGGTTTCCCCACCTGAAGCCAGAGACATCTATTTAACTGCTGTGGTTCTCTAGGCCGTGCGCACCGACTGATTTACTGTCACAGATAATCCGGTGCTTGGCCAGGAGCCATTTCAGTTTAAGGGCATGTGGTTTGGCAGGCAGCACTGCTTGCAATAATGTAATAAAACAGAAAGAAATCCATACCTGGTTGTGAAAGAAAAAAAATCTATCTATTTTGCCAGAGGCAGGTGAATTGGGTCTGTGTGATTTAGTAGTGGGTCAGAGCAGAGCTGTATAAAATAATCCACCATGACTTGTATTTCCGAAAATGACCAGCATGCTTCAGAGTTCCTAAATTCTGAGCAGCACTGGAAGGGTTGGGGGCAACAATTACGAGTTGTATTTGTCTTCTCAGGCCATTGGTTTATGATGGTGCTATTACCATTGATGGTGGTTCTGGTCAAGGTTCTTTTGGTTGCAATGATCAGAATGCCATGTAAACTCACCCAAATCACATAAAATCAGAGGCCAGGAAAAGAAGTAGAGGTAGGCTTTGAATATGATGGAACTGAGACAGAGAGGCTGTCTCACTCCTGCCTCACTCCTGCCACTCCTCCCAGCTCCTCTGCGCCATTCTTCTCTTTCAGCAGGTTGTCTTTCTCTGCTGGCACATACAAATCACTGCAGCCCCCACTTGGTCCTTTCTTGTATCACAGTCTTTGTGCTACAAGTCCACTGCTAACTAATTAAGTCTCTCAATGCCTCATTCCCAAATTTCCAGTAAAAGAATAGGATTCAACCAGCTCATCTATGCTTTAGTCAAGGTCTTTGCACTAGGTGATATCATAAGTTTCTCTCTTGTCTGCCTATAAAGTGGGCCTTGAGGGTGGTTTAGTAGGGACCTCATCACAAGGTCTACTGCTCATTCAGTATGGACTGTGGTCAGGAAAGCAATAGTAGACATGCTGATATAATAATGGCTTCTAATTGTATTAAAGTTAGATATGCCTTCTTCCATTGAGAGACACTGAATGTGTAGTTTATGCCACTGTACTATGTACCATGCTAAATTCTGGAGATGCAACTATCAGCAAGATGGAAAACCTCAGTTCTTCACTGATCTGCTCTGGCATGTCACCCTCTAACCTCCCTTAGGCCCCTTCCAGCAAGTTTATTCAATGTGTCCTTTATAGTACCACCTCTGAGTTTTCTTTGATATTCCATATCCTAAAGATCCTTGCTTATGATAAAGCACAGAGCCTTTCCATTTCTATTATTCCAAAAGCTATGTAAAACTACTTCCTCCACAGTCTTTTTCACTCCGCCCTATGTCAAAACCACTCCCCGTTTCCCACCAGTCCGCCACTTCACCCTTCTAATGTTCATCCCCTTAATATGACCTTCTTTTAGGGTTATCTTCTTTCCCTATCTGAGCTCAGGTCATGGCCATGAGCTGATGAGAAGACTTGTTGAAAGAGTTGAGGCCACACTGTCCTCTACTGATGCGCATTCGTCTTAAATTAATTTTTATAACCTTGGCTTGAAGGAAGCTTCATTATTTAAAAATATGCCGTTACAGGACAGAGGTTGTGAAAAAGCATTTCTGTGTCACACAAGAAGCTGGCTAAATAAACGTGAATCTCTGGTGATTCCCCGAGCTGGTAAAAATCCAGGTACACTATTGTTTCTTCCTGTGAGTACTTTAGCAAACCAAGTGAATAGCCCACTAGAGAAAAGTTGTCATTTTCACTGATTCATCAACATTTTTTCCAGCAATCACAGTACCTGTGCCATCTGTGTTTAGTACTTTACAGAAAGGAAAAAAAAAAGGTCTTTGCGACTGCCATACAAATCAGGGGCACTAACAAGGTCACGCAGAAGGGAATTTCAGGACCCTGCGAAGATGCTCTCCCCATGGCAGTAGGCAGTAAGGCCATAATGGCATTCTGCACAAGTTCTCCTGCATCCCGGGCTGCTCCGCCCCAGCCTGGAGCGGCATCTGGTCCGGTGGGAAATGTGTATTATGCCTGGGTTAATTTGCTGATTAATCTCTAGTCAGTGGTTTGTGCTTTCCCCAGATGGCCAATTAAAATTTACAACTGGCAGAACAGTGTCCTGTTGGCAGGCTGCTGAGGGGCTAAAGCTAGAGGCAGTGACAGAAGGCATGGGCCCGGTTTTGCCTTCTTTTCTCCCCCTCTCGTCTTTATTTCTCTCTCGCTCGCTCTTTTTAAAGCTGCCGGATTTATTCAGAGGAAAGCGTAAGCCGGGCTTACGCTGTAAGTGTGAGATGTGTGGTGCAGTTTACAACTCTGCTGCTCTTTCCTCTCCAACACTCTCAGGGCCGCTCCAGTATTCCAGGCATCAACAGTTTTACCCACAGCAAATATAGCTGACAAAACCAGCCAGGGGGCACAACTGATTTAACAGCTTCTGAAATGTAATAGCCTTTTTTTTTTCTCCTTCCTGATTTGCAGTCCCCATGGATTGATGGTCTAATATCATTCACTTCCTCACAAATATATAAAACATTTACAGTTGTTTGTGTAAATCAAAGGCAAAGTGCTATGCGTGAAGCTGATAATAAGTAATGCTGTGATATATATAAAAGATAACATACTTTTACAGCAGTAACCCCCCCCAATTAACTGTTACTTTTATTTAGCATTCTGTACAAACGGCTTTGTATACACATCCGAATAAAACACAGCAAGGAATTTAATTAAAGGAATGCAATTTGATATAATTATTTTATAGTGAAATATTTACCATGTGTTTCGAATATGCATGAATCATCTGGATTGGAAATTCTGAAGGAAATTGTTAATCAAGGACCATTGATCCTTAAATAAGCCAAACGTGGCAATGATGTATGGTATTATGACAGTTTGTTATTTTCACTAACTGTTGATAACAGTTGCCAAAATATGAAATAAAATAAATATATTCCTCGAGGTGGAGAAAAACATTTGTAAGCTGAATATTGCATTATTGATGGTAAAAATAATTTAGGGCACTCAGGTGTCTCACTCATATACAATGAACAGGAAGAGAGGAGGCGTTGTGTAAAATTACCTTTGTGTGAAATACATAGACTTGTGGATTCTGTTTTTATGAACAAGATATGTCAAATTACACACTGGACAGTGATGAGTCTCTGAGACTTTAAGATGAGGCTCACGGGTGTGACTCTGTGAGTTATTTTCACTATACTATATACCACAGCAGATACACAGTTGTTAAATTTATTTTTATGAAGTAGAATTTGGAAATGATTAGAGACATGGCAATTTCCATACAGGCAGTGACTGTATCACTATCTAGCACAGAGTCGACACTCATGAAAGGTTGGACTAGTACAATAATTTTCTCAACAAATAGGAAAAACTCAATTTACTCCCTGCAAGGCTTTCCATGTCAACCTCCATTCAAACGAAAGATCTCAGAATGTTTTTCAGAAAGGGGTTTCTCATCTGTTCTGGTCTCGAATTATTCTCATCTAAGAGGTCATAGCACCCTTCATGGAAAACATCATGCATCCTTTGTCTTTGTTTATCCAGCACCAGTATATCTTCTCAATAAATGTCGCCAGAATTAAATTCAAGGTGCTTCTTGAATTGCTGTTGCACTTGATAGAAACAATTCCATTCCATTGATAAACCTTCCATATTATGAACCAGACTCTGACTATACAGTATTTTAGTTCAACTTATGAGATGAGTATAGGCTTAAAGAACTGTAAATGGAATATCTATGACAAGACAAAATTGCAGAAGTAATGTTTCTTGGTTTTGTATTAAGTTTTTTGTCTAATCACATAAACTACTAGTTTTCTTTGGGGTAAATATTTTGCCCATAAAACAAAGCATTTTTATGTAATATATGTTTTTCTCTGAGGTTGTTAGCAATACTTGAATTGTACTTTTTCTCAACTGACCGGGGAGTTTGTGTCTAACTAGTAACTTACACCCTGACCATCCTAGAGATAGGACCCAGATGAGAGGCTGTGTAGTGCCCCAACTTGGAAATACTAAACTGTGAATCATTGTGTTTGGATGGAGAAACTGCAAACAACTCCACATGTATTTATTAAGCACATACTCTATTTAAGGTACTGAGTTAGACACTCTTGGGCATTAGACATGGTTCCAAATATCAAAAAGCTTGTGATCTATGAACCAAAATAATAGTAAAATAAAGCATAATATGATCACTGCCAATACAGACTAAAAAGACCTCCCCCAGGACACTTATTAGAAAGTGTTTGATTTTGTCTGGAGGGATTGGGAAAGAATTCTGAGGGAAAGTGAGCCTTAAGGAAAAAGCTAAGATTCTGATAAGGAAGGAAGAGAAGAGGCAAAGGGAGGGCTTTCCAGGAAGAGGAAATTGCATGAACAAAGGTATGGAGGTGGAGGAAAATTATTAATTAAAGGAGTGTAAAAAATTGATGAAAAGGATGATAAGGACATGTAAGTGTATGAATGAAGGTCAAAATGAGACTGAGAAGGTTGATTGGTAGATTTGAGGTGTAGAAATTTGAAGCAAGTTTTTAATCAATGCAGAATTGTCAAATCTGTTGGGTAAGGAAGTAATCCTAGTCTTACCTACATTTAACAATGAAGAAGAAGAGGGAGTATGGCAGCAGGGAGGGAAATTGTGTCTTTGACAATGATGTAAACAAGAGGTATAAGGACCTGAACTACCATGGTGATAGGAATGAAGAAAAGGGTGAATGACAGCTATTTCTCATGCAGAATTGATAAAATTGGATGGCACTGAGAATGCTGAAATGAGAGAGAGAGTGAAGTCAGAGATGGTCTCAAGTTTCTAATCTGGGAACCAGAATGGGTGGCAATGCCCTTACAGAAAAGAGAAGACAATTGAAAGGTTATGTTTATAGAGGAAGAGAGTCCATTAAAATTTGAATTTATTGAGTGTGAAGAATTGACAGGGTCTCATTTTTACTCTAACAGATTACTGAAAATGACTTAGAGACCAAAGCTGTGGTTTTGCTGGTCACCTGAGAAATGTGTTAATAGAAGTCATAAAGATGGATAAAATTGTGGACATCTGATAGTCCATACTTGCATTATCATAATGATTATTAAAATATTGAATTACTTCTGTATTGGGTAGTAAACATAGCTGTCCCAAGCTCTCCAATGTGCCCTCTGCCCAAGCTGTCCCAACCCTTTTACAGAGACCCTTGGGACTGCCACTGCATAATGACAATTAAAAAGTTAACATCTATCCAGCAAAGGACCTCCAGGACCCTGCCACAGTGTTGTGGCTATATCGCTTCTAGTTGGTTGGTGGCCTTGCCATCACTTTCCATTGATAAGTAACTTTCTTGTCCCCCTTGCCCACAGAAGGCCTATATTGCAAGAAAAGAAGCAAACTGAGGAGTGTGCTAGATAATACAACGGGTAAGAGGAAGTGAACACGAGGGGCATTAATGTTCCTGTACTTTGTACTTACCATATGCTGTAAACTAGTTGCTACGATAGATAGAGCATATGAAGAGATAAATTCAGAAGATAGTATGTGGTAAGGTTTTAAATATGTGGTGGTATAGACAATTAAATTAAAAGATGGTATGTACAAAGATGTCAAAATAAACTTTGAGTGGCATTTTCTCATAAAGGGCACATACTTTGGCAATAGGCATCTGTGCTAGACAAAGGGCCTGTGAATTCGAATGCAGTGGTGTTATACACAAACTTACAAAGTTTTATTCTACATACTCCTGCAGAACTGAGTTTCTGTAATTTTCTGAACTAAAGGAAGTTGAATTTCGCTGGAATTACTATGTCCATTGCTACATACCATGTTTGGCCACGTTCTCTTTTTATAGATTATACCTACATTTGAGAAAATTCAAAGACGAATTATCTAGAAAAAATGGAGAGCATACACTGAGCCATCGAGTTTATATCAGAAATAATAACTTTGACTATGAGATTATGAATGTATTACCTACTAGCTCCAAGTATCCTTGAGACTGTTTTGTGCAAACTTCAAATTCTTGAATCTCAGGCATTGTTCTTGTTTTTCTTTTTGTCGGGTAGAGTGGAATGTAACATATCATTCTAAGGCAAGATGGTTTGAGTTTTCCAGTTGAAAGGTCATGTAGCAAAATCAGTGTGCTGGCTGTAATCTTATCATGGTTTCTCAGCATGAGAGAAATTTAAGTATTCATGATATTGTAATTACTCATACTGATCCCATGTTTCATTAATGACCTTAGAAGAGAGTTAGAAAAGTGTATTTTCCCTTCATCACAAGAAAAATAAATTCCTTTCTAATTATTTGCTGTTAAATTTATATTATAAAATATCAATAAATAGTTTAATTTGATCTGAAAATTAATTGGCCCTACAAATGCCCTTTTTTCCTTTCATTAACTACTTTCAGAGAGAACAATTTTGAAGACATATTTCCAAGTTATTAACCAGTGATTACATAAGGCCTTAAGTAAATAATGAAAATGTAAATATTAGATCTATGTCCTAATAAGAGGTGGTCAGAGTACTTTTAGGTATTATAGGGTATACTCAACTCATTATCATTGTTTTCATTCTTTTATTTGTCCATGCTTATTAATAGTACACTAAGTAATGCAGACTATGGTGAACCCATAGCCACTTTTTGCATAAATTTATGAATGATTATTTAACCGAAGGTCAAACAATCCTTGTCTGTTCTATGGCAATCCACAACATCTAGTAAAGGAGACGAAGTCCTTTTCAAAACTGCCAGGTCAGTAGCAAGCAACATATAGCTACCCCTTAGTACTTCTGGTAATCAGCACTACTTAGGTTCCTATCCAGAATCAGCACAGACTTAATAAGACATTTGATGCATTTAATGAGATTTTTACATGGAAATATTTTTATTTTATTAAATATTTTATGAATATATACTTATATTTTATTTTACCTTAATGAGAAAATCAAAATGAAACAGTAAACCCTTGGGCCAAACACAAGTGAAAATAAAGCCCTCTATTGTGCTTTATTCTCTTAGGCTATGATATTTGAAGACAAAATGTAGAAACACAGACAATATATTTATTTTTAGGACCCTAAATCATTATTCAGAAATTTAAATTACATGAAATTTAAGGTGAAGAAATGAGTACTCATCAGTATACTCATGACTTGTGCCTAAACGTGCCCTTTGGGAGATGACAGAGACAGAAAAGTGTCTGTTTGTGGACTCTGTTGTGCTCAGTGTAAGCTTTGTAAGTAGAAGGGGCAGGTTGAGAGAGGATTCTATTAAATAAATATATACATAGATATATGCACTTTTATTATAATGCATTTATTTATTACTTATATATGATTTTATTTATTTATTCATTCGCTCCTCCTTATATCAGGGTAGACATAGCAGTGGCTAAAATAGACACAACCCTACTGTCATGGAGTTTACATTCTGGTGGAAGGAGACAGACAACTGAACATAAAAACATGTAGTAAGTATGATGGTGATTAGTGCTGTGGAGAAAATTAAGGTAAGAAAGTAGGTTAGGGAGTGCCTAAATGGAGGCAATGTAATTTTAAATAGAAATATCAGGGGAAGCTTCATTAGGAAAGTGACATATGAGCAAAGACATAACGGAGGAGAGAGAACTAGTCTGAGAGGGAGTCGGAGAATTCCAGCTGCTGGTGTCCCTGGCGCGTTCCAGGAAACGAGGAAGCCAGCATGCCCGCAGCGCAGTGAGGAAGGCGGGAAGCTGGAAAATGTGGTTTGAGCTGGTCAGAGGAGCTTGTGTGAAGCCTTGTAGATCATTCCATGGTACATTTTTGTTGTTGTTCTGTTTGTTTGTTTTTAAATTTGGGGGATTATACAATGAGGGCATTGTAGGTTATAAGCAGAGGAGTGACAAGGAGATAGGGCAGAAGCAGGGTCATCTGTTAGGAGTTTACAAAATCCAAGGCCAAGGCAATGTGGTTTGATGTGGCGGTAAAAGAGCAGGAAGCGGTCGAAGAATGATCTACTTCCAATATTATTTATTACATATCCTTGATTACTTTAACTGTGCTACTCTATTTCCCAAAAGTTTGCCTGCTTAACTCACCTCTCTTTCAAGCACCATTTTGAAAAAGACTCTCTGAAGTTATCAGGGACCTATGCAGTTGTCTAAAGATTGTTAAAAACCAATTGCTCTGAATCACATAACTATGTAGCTTGGCTTCCACTAAAAGCTGTAAAAGAAAATTTAAGAACATAGTTGTACAGATCTAGCAATAAACATATAGTCAAACCGTCTTTTCTCCTCACTCAAAGTATAATTTTATTTTGTGAAATTAAATGTTTACAATGTGCAATTAAATAAGCTGATATCAAATTTAAATTATATCTTTATTTTTGTACAATTTCATCACCATTATTAATCATAGGGGAATATGAAAATGACTAAAATATCCTAGCATGAGTGTATTAAATATATAAAATATTTTATTCTGGCAATACAAAGAAGCCAAAGTTCAAAAAAATACCTAGAAAGAAATGGAACAGTTATCATGTTTTTAGTTGTAAATACAGAAAACTTAAATCAGTATAATTTAACAATAAAGAAAATGTTATTGTCTCCAATGACATAAAATTCCAGGGACAGTCTGGTGTTAGGTAAATCTTGGCCCAGTGGCTCAAGCTATTTGATCAGGACTTGATTTCTTTCTTTCCATTCATCTCTCCAGTAGGATCCATCTTCAGCAAACTCCTTCCTTGTCATCTAAATTGCCTACCGGAGTTAGGCGCTTTCTTGATTTACTTCAGCAAACAGAACTAAAATGTTTTTAATCCATTATTTCCAGGAAATTTCTGAAATTCAATCTGATTGAACCAACTCAGAACCCTTGCTCACTGTTAAACCAGTGACTTGGCCAGGGGAATGGAACACACTGATTAATTTAGGTCATATCTCCATGCTGGATCCAAGGATAGTGTGAACTTACTTAGATGCACATAAATACCTATTGAAAATAAAGTTTTTTGATGATGCAAAAAAGGGGAATACATGTTGGGTAAGCAACCAACAAACTTCCACTGTAGGGGGCCTGAAAGGAGCTGGAGGAAAATAAACAAGTGACATTTTGTCTGGTGGTAGATGAATTCACATCTGCATGAAAATACCGTAAGAGTAAAAAAGCAAGATGATTCTGGAGAGAGAGAGAATGGAAGAGTTTCTGAAATCTAAAACCAGACTTTGTGATCTCAGAAAAATGAGAAGCATTCCGACCTATCTGAAAAATATTTTGGGATTTGAAACTAAATTTAGGTATACAACTACCCTTTACTTATTTTTCAGTCATTGATGTCCATTCTTTATATTGTGAGTACTTCTATCTTCCTGAAACAAAGATACAATCAGATATATCTATAATTAAAGCCACTTTGTGAAGACTAATTGTTATAGGATAAAGTCTTACCTCTTCAGCTAGGGACTTCTGCAAACTCTCTAGCTTACCTTTAGAGCTCAGCTTCCTTCATTTCCTCCACACCTCTTGCCTTTGGGCACTCTGAACATTTCTTCTTCCCAGACTTCCCCACACTTTCACTAGCCTCTCCCTTCACTCATTTGTGTTTTCCACATGGAGCACCTCTCCTTTATGTCATTCATACTTACGCCATGTTTCTCCTCCTGTCAGGCTGGAGCCTCCTTTCAGCTTCTGTGCCACCTTTATTATACTTGTCACATTCTCGGTGTTATCACCGGTTGCAGCTTTCTTTACTGTGAACTCACTAATGTCGTGAAAATGCTTTATTCAGCTGTAAGTAGTACAAAGGACATAAATATGTACAATGAATTGAATTTCAAGGTACTCAAATATAACCTCATTGTAGAAAAGATTTTTTTAAACATCAAAGAATATAAGTTCAAATTATTTGTTTGGAAATAGTTATGTTCATATGTTGCTGTTATATTAAATGTTTAAAGATCTCATAAAGTAAGAAGTTTTTTGTTGAGGTTATATGTTAGGGAAGGAATTATTTGTATAATTAGTACATTATTGAATTTGTTGGCCATCTAGCTGATTATTAGGCAAAAAGAGTTATATTCTAAAAGAAATAATTGAATAATATATGCATGGTTTTAGTTAGCAATTTTCAGATATTTTGGGAAATATTATGTATTTGAATTGAGTGTGACATAATCTCATTTTTTAATTGTCACTTGTCTATCTGTGGTCGTAGTGAGTAATACAAGATACACAGAGAAAGAAGCATAATGAGGCCCAACACCAAGGGAAACAAGATTTGGGTTAATAACTGGGATATTCAATCAATCTATCCTCTGGGCCTCAGTGCTCCAATTTATGAAATGAAAGTATTAAAATAAAAGCAAAATTTTGTTTTTTGGTTTTTTACATTTTGAACCAACTTATTGAAACTTAAATAGTCGGTGTTTTTCCCTTCCAAAATTGTCTTCTTGTGTGTTTAAAGATATATTTTAATCATATTGACAGCATTCAGTGTGTTTTAGAACAATATTGTAATTTTCTTTAGAGATTAAAGTATAAAATTTGGATATACTAAAAAATAAACAATCTTTATTGTTTCATGTATTTTTGATTTTTGGAAGAGTGAAAAATTACTTTTATTCAAATTTAATAAATAAGGTATTTACTGTAGTTTGGAGACAAAACTAAGCTGATAATACAATTAGACTTTTCAGAAATCATATACTTTGAAAAATGTCTCAGAAGGCATATCTCCCATGGAATTTCAAGGATTTGAATAATATTTAAGTAAGTATATAGCTTTCAAAAAATTTTCTGTTAAGGGCAAGAAAGAAATGTATCATTTCTGGTTTGTAAAAAAATAAAAATAGTCTCATTTCCTGAGACAGAAGCAATATGATTGTGGTTCAAAAGCAAAGGCTTTTAAATCAGATGTGAGTTCAAATGTGAGACCTGTAAAACAGGAAATAATAAGCAGTCATAGGGTCGTTCTGAGGATTAAGCAGTATATTCATTACATAACAAAATGCCCAGAAGAGTCAGCCTTCAATAAAGGGTTTCTATTAATTATTAGCACCTTATAATTATCACCTAGTCAGATAATATAACCATAAATTGCTGCACTTTGTTATAGATAGTAATTTATTAATTTGCCCGTAAATAGGTACGTGGTTTATGGAACCCATATAGGCTAAGAGGTGAGAAATTGAAGCTGTGGAAAATTCAATGGTATGGTCATGCCCCCATAAAGTAAAAATATTGCAACCTAATAAAACTTGTCTTTCATTAACAGGGACATGCTTTGAGAATTGGAAAAAGGGCCAGCAAGAGTTTAGCTCATGTGAGAAAGATGTTTTAAAAACTTAGCTAATAACATCTTATATTTAATAATGTATCGTTTCACAAGTCTCCAAAACCTTTCACATATTATATCATGTGATTCTTGTAAGGGCATTGTATAGTAATCAGAATAAATTTAAAATCTACCTTTAAATGGGGAGGAAACTGACAGAGCAGACCTAACTTACCTTAAGTAACATGAGTAACACGAGGTGGAGCAGGAGTGATGACTTAGCTTTTGTCCCCTTGGTGGGTACTCTGCCCACTAGCATCTCCTTTCCTGATAAAAGCAATTCAATAAATACACTTGTTTTTCTGACTTAAATGTTTTATTTTATTTTTTACATGAGAAATTAAAAAATTACAGTTTATTAAACTCAGTGAAAAAATCTCTAAACTATCTTGCAACATAAATGTCCTCTAAAATTAATTCCTCAGTTTAGTGTCTTGAGTTGGCTACAATCCAACCTTGAAATGTTATTCCTCTGATGAGAGGCTGGGATAATCAGGCAACCAAGGTGAGAGACAGCACAATCTACTTATGGGACTTTGTGGTGCTTAGAGATAAGAGTCACTACAACTCCAAAAGTATCACACACTTTGACTTCAGTAAATGCGAAGGGACCCTGCAAAAGGCATTCTAAGAGATTAACTTGATTTTTCTAAGTGAGAAATGGAACCTCAGATGTAATAATTTTATGGAAGTGTTGATGTTTGTTTTTAATCTGAATCAATAATTTAATCCTTATATAGGTTTCAGAATCAATGTTTTATTTTATTTAATATAAAAATCAATCTTTTGGGACAACCACAGCCTTTATATGAGTAATTTTATGTCCTGAAATATTCTCAAGAAGATAACTTTATAAGCTTTAAAAGATGTGAATTCTAGGTGAATGGCAAACTGATTCTAAAAACACAAGGCTTCCGGTTTGCTCAAGACATACAAATGAAAAATTGGTTATAAAGTAGAACAGGGCTTAATAATTACACCATACTTTGTAAGGGTTTGAAGGGTGCCACATTTTTCCCAAGGTCTATATCTATAGCAGTTAAAGAAATAGAGAATTATGTTCATTATATATAAACAGTAGCTAAAGAAGGAAATACATAGTGGTCATAAAGCATATATGAGCACAGAATGGGCTATTTCAGTGAAACATCACAAAAGAAAAAGAAGTTAAGATTGCTGACCTTACACAAATAGCCAGATATTTCTCCAGCAAATAGAGTTTATCCAGTAACAACAAAGAATTGCAAGGGAACGTGATCTAATGGAGAACCACATGTAAGTCTTGAGAAACAAAGAAAGGAGATTATTTTGTTGAGAAGAGGAAATTGGGAGAGCTATCATAAACAAAGAGTTCTAACTGTTGGGATATACAATGGAAATAGGATATGAGAGCAACCTCTTTCTGGCCTCCTGATTTCATTTTAAATGAGGTTCCTTGTTATTAACTTTTACAAGATGAAAATAAGTGTGATAAAAGGGTTAAGCTTGAGACTCTGGAATTTTGCTGACGAAGGTTTAAATCCTGACTCTATCACTTATATCTTGAGCAATCTCTTTGAAATTCATCTTCCTCATCTAAAAGTGAGGCAGTAATTGTACTCTCTCATGGGGTTTTATAAAGATTAAAAATGATAATGCAAATAAAATGTTTTGCATAGTGTCTGGTACATAGCAAATGCTCAATGAAAATTATCTATTTTGATTTATACACAACCACACATAGAATTGCAAAGATTCTGAACATCAGAACCAGAATAAAATGATATTCCTGAAATAGATGGGATGCAATTAATATTAAGAACCTAACTGGTACACTTAGGCAATGTCCTTTCTTTTAAGTTAAAAAACACACAAATAAACCCCAAACCAACAAGAAGAACAAAAAATTATGGTTACTGAGTGAGCAGAATCACCTTTCAATCAATCCTGCCAATTCATCATAACTTAATAATGTAATTTAAATGTAAAAGGCTTTTTTCTATAGCACTTAAAAGGGAAAATTGAATTCAGAAAATGGAGATTCAAATTTTACTCAAAGATTGAGAACTTTTAAGATTTGTTATTCAATTAAATTTAACATTTATTTATTGAAAGTATACAAAATGCTATTTATTCATCAGACATTATTAAATTTATAATACTCTAAATTAAATCTTTGCAAAATACTATACAAAAACAGTATTCGTTAGAAACAGCACAGGTATAGTATCTAATAAATGTTACCCATCATCCTACTCAGTTTTGTTTCTCTAGAACAGATATGAAAAGTTAGAGTTTAGCTACTTCAAGAAATAAGACCAGTCCAGAAAATAAACAACACATCTCTGTTACTACTACTTTAACCCCGCACAGAGCATGGCACCAAATGCTTGGCTGAAAATCGAGAAAAAGAAAAAGTGGCCCCAATCCCACCCAGAGAGCCAGCAGCTGGGCTCCGCCTGCCCGTCCTTGGCCGCCTGCTCATGCCCAGATACTGTGAGCCCCGGGACTGATTTCTACGCAGTCAAATGAAAAGAACACTCTCACTGTTGCCCAGGTTTCTCATTGGGACACAGCGCCTCTTGCTCTGATCAAGGAGGGGACACGAGACCACACGTTTTCTTTTGTTAAATATATGCATAATATTATTAAAACAAAGGGAAATACAATATAGGTTAGTCAAGGCTTTTTTTTCTTCTTTTTTTTTTTTTCAAAAAGACTCTGATATTTCTTTTTCCTGGCTATTCCGAAAGCCAGTGATTTGTAGTATTTCTAAGGAGAGAGATCTTTAGAAAACAATAATTAAACTGCAGTAGTTCCCTCAGTTACCCTAGAAGTTACCATAACTATGCCCACGGCCCATTTAACTTAATGGCTTGCCTGTCCTGGAATTGTAGGCAGGGCTGGCATCTCATGCGGAGTGCAGTGCACCAGTTGTTTATCACTTGTTTGGAAATAAGTCAGTCCCAAACTCTCAGCCCCCCGAACGAAAAGACAAAATGTTAGAGAAGATCCCTGTGCTCCTGAATTGCAGAATCAAAAGGGGAAACGTGCTTAGGTCATGCGCTGTGTCATCCAGAATGATACTGAAGTTAGGGACTTAGCGTCTTGGAGAGGGTGGGAGGTGTTTTTCAGCATTAAACAAAGCAAAACTTAGCTGCAAGCTTGACTGCAAGCTTGCTTTGTAGTTTCAACCAAGGTCCTGATTTTCCTAGGCAATATGCACAGAAGACCACAGCGGTCTGTGATGTGAAAATATTACCTACTTAGATTAGAAGTGGACGTTTTAAGCCAGTTTCTTTTTGTCTAAAATGTAATAGGAAAGAGCTGTATTTCCAACAATAAAAAAGGAATTACACTTCAGTGAGGGAATAGTAAAGGTTTCCAGCACTTTCACAGGCCAACCAAATGTCTTCCTCTGCCATGTAAATGCAGTAAAAAGATACCTGCATTAAATTACAGGATTTATAGTCAGCAGAAAAAACGAAACCACGTAATGATAATTTTTTCATCAAAATTTGGTTTTTTGTACTAGTATATATTTAAAAAATATAGCTGCCTTTTACTAATGAAGTACATCAAAGCATATTATGTTCTGCATTTTGTGAGAACCAGGCAATTTATAAATGCTATTCACATTTAATTAGTAGTCATTTCTTCTTCATAAGCATATTTACTCGGATCTCTTGTTCCTACGGCAACCCAGTGAGTACTACAGCTACAAGAACAGCCTAGACTAATCTAAAAAAGGGTAGAGATTAATGAGCAACCTCAATATTAAGACTATAATGCAAAAGACCAAGCAATAAGATTGGTGAGAGGAGCATTACAAAGAAGCTTCAAATAAGGATCTCTTATTTCAAGACTCCTATTTATAGCAGCACAGATTTTATTTATTCAAGAGTGCCTATAGTATACAGCGAGTGGGAGAGATGACTCATTTAGTGCTAAGTTCTGCTTAATTGGCTCTCCACTCAGGTACAGTGTTACACATGCACATACATATATACACACATGTATATAATTATAATCTGCTTAACACACTTATCAACAGACTATATAAACAATATTACAAGCAGTTGTGCTCATGGATGCTTCCCTTAAATACTGCACTTGTTTAAAAACAGGGAGTCTTTAAAATTAGCTAAGACATGAGATAATGTCTTTAAACATTTAGTGAAAGATGACTCTTAAATATATGTATTATGTTATTTTAAGGGTAATTCTCTGATCTGCTCTCTATTCCAGTTTCATTACTCAACTCTCATCAAAGAGTTGGCTTGAATATAAATAACAAGAGCATTTTTAATGGGACCAGAACAAATATAAACAGTTAATAGAAAGTTTTCAAATTCCCCTAAATTCTGTTTCCAAGGGAGAGTTCTTAATTTAAAGATTTAGGTGGGGGAAGCAGGTGTAAGGAAACTAGGCCCAAATCTGTTCGGTGTTTCTTTTGCTTTTTTTTTTTTTTTTTTACAAAAGTTATACAATTTTACATTACCTATGAGAGACAAATTAAAAACAATCATGAATTATTTAAACTTAAAAAAAATAAGATGTCATAAAAATAAACTTCCTGGAGTCAAACTAATTTTGCTCTGCATGTTGAGGATGGGTGGCAAATAATTACTGCACATTATTTATCCTAAAATCTCTTTATGTCTCAAAACAATATGTGGGAGAGACACTGACTAGGAAGAAAGAAAAATTAGAAATTATATAATCCTTGTTCTCAAATCATGGTTAGTCAAAGTGACAGGCTCTCTTCAGAGCTGGGCAGTTTGTTCTTGCTTCAACAAGAGGCAATAACATCGTTATCAAGCCTCCAAATTATCTTGCTTATTAGCAAAAAGTAAAATGATGCCTTCTGACCTTTCCACATTGCTTCATTAAGTCTAACTTGCAAGCAACAAGTAAAAATGCGAAGCCTTCAGCAGCCCCCTCTGATATAACTGATTAAAAGAAGTAGCTGCTTGGCATCTGTTCAGGAGCCTGGGTGCTGCTCGTGTGCTAAATGAGGGTAATTCAGTGTGTGGCAAGAAATGCTTGCTATACATTCACTAATATTCATTCCCGTTCTATCAGAGCATCTCAGATTTCTTTCCGTTTAGATCTAGAGGGATAATTGCAGATGTAAAACTTTGTATACTTTCTCCAGAATTGTTAGTCAATATGAAATTATTTTATATGGTTCTATACATAAAAAAGGAAGCAGTAATTTAGAAGGATAAATCTGTGCAAATATTAAGGGTCAACCAATTCTGTTGCCTCAAATCCAGTTCTATAATAATCAAGGTCTTTTAAAGAATGCATAATAGCGTCTACCTGTAATTTTCCTTTGTGAAAATGCGCCTTTACCAGCAACTATTGTCTACGCAGTGAATTAATTATACTCAACAATTAAATCGCCAGGCATTTCTCTTCAAGATAATCTATGAATTTGATTTCAGCATTTCTATAGGTACTTTTGTGCCTGTATGGAGAGTATTTTAATACCAAAGAACACGGCGACTTAAATGCCATTCCCTGGGCTTTATGAAAAAGCAATATAGGAGAGAAAATAAGGCAAATATCAACAACAAAGAACCCCTACTTTGAGTCAAACAATAAATGCAAATAAAAGAACTAAACCAGAGAACCAGGGGCACTGTGGTCTGGGTTTGGATATTCCTTGTTGAAAATGCTCACCAGCATGTTTAAGGCAAAAGCATTCTGCTATCTAAAGAATTAAAAAAAAAAAAATCTTGATTGGCCATCAGTGAATCTTCTTCGCTCAGCTTTCCAGGTAGAATTAAACTGAACCCTCTTGCCACAGATCATCAGCACAGAAGAGCAGCTAACTTCCTAAATAACCACAATTAAATTTCACACACTCTCTTCTCCCTTCCTGGTTTTCAAACGTGGGATTATTTATCAGAGAAGAAAAATTGGAGGCTGCGCCTGGAGAAGGCAGCCAGGCACTCCTAACCTAATTAGCGTTAGCCACCTCTGAAAATAAATCCCCTGCATCCTGCAGCTCGAAAGTCACTCCCCACCCCCATAGTGCTCCTACACCAGCACCTGGGCAGAATCTCGCAGCCCGAAGCATAATAACCTTCCACCCTAACCCCAGCAAATAGCACTAAAGAGGCGTTTGCCACCACCTTGCAGAAAATCAGGTTAAAAAAAAACCACACACAGGCAGGGGAGGCGGCGGGTGGGGCGGGGTGTGATGTGATGCAAACGATTTGCTTTGTCCGTATTTAAACTCAATGCCCACAGCACCACAGAACACTGCCCGCAAGCTGCCCTAGCTGGAAGCCTCCCTGCTCAAACAGAAGGCTCAGAAAAGAATGGAGATTTGCAGGCCTGATAATGAGCCAGTTAATGACATAAATGATACCTCAAGAACCTCACTAAACCATCCAGGTCCTACAATTTAATCTGTAATAAATACTCCTGCATCATTGCGAGATGGCTGCTCATAATGGCAAATGAAATATGCTGGTATGATAGGTACAATAAATCTGGATTTTCCTATGGTTCCCTCAGGCTAGAACAATATGTAACCACAGTGCGCACTGTCAGGATGAGCAGATCTCAAAGCCATCATAAAATCTAAATGGGGACTAATTAGGAGGCCCTTCCCTTCCAGAGTTACTATTTCTATTGACATTTTCCATGCATGAGCCCCTCCATAACATCATAAGTCACCAAGATAAGAACTCCCTAGATTATAGGGAAAAAGCTTTAATGGAGAAGTTGAACTCAAAGGCGACGCATAAATTTTCCTTTTGATACTATGGGAAGTCTGTGTTCAGTACTTTCTTTACAAACTTTCAAGCCATCAGCAGGGTACTTTTTAATCCCTCTGCAGCTTTGCCAGGCGCTGGCCAGTCCCAGTCTCTCTGCATGGGAAGCCTGAGTGTCAGGTGGTGCCCAGGGAGGGCATTAAAAGAGAGTAGGCCGATGTAAAACTGATGTCAGTGGGTCAGGAGAGAGTCAAGAGGTGCACTTCGAACACTGGTTTCTGGTTCAAGGGCCTCTTGGTTTGAAGATTGGGAATTTTGCTAAAGGTCACTAAAGATTAGGCTTTCCCAAGGCTCTTCCAATCAGGAATGGAGGAGATTTCTTCAAACAGGCTCTTTCAATGCAGTAAAGTGAATTAATTCTTTTGATAAGTCAGGAAGCCACAGGTCCTTGGGAGAAGGTGAGGTGGAGTCACCATTGTGCTTGGCAGGGGTTGGGAAAGAGATCTCCAGGCACCTGAACTGGAAAGGTGTTAGAGAAAAACCAGGACATTAATGTTAGATAAGCCTTCTCTTTATTTGTCTACCAAGGATATGATGAGTTACTTAACTTTTCTAAGAAACAAAATTCTCCATTCAAATGGGAATAAAAACCCCATAAGGATGCTGGAAAGATTGAAATATGTATGTGGATAATTTTTTAAATAGCTGTGAATATGATTACTTATTAAATATATTTAATTTTAAAGGAATAAAATTAGGGCAATACCATGAAAAGGGGATGTTCTATGCCATGTTCTCTTTTCTCGATCTTTGTTTTATGCAAGAGGAAAAGCTAAATATTGTTTGGGTGAGTTGTCCCATGATCTTGTAAAATGTAAGTCCTACATTAGAGAGGCATGGTCCTATTCCTAGTTTAATTACTTGCAAGTATTATCTGACTTTTGTATTTGTTAAAAGTATTTTTGAGTAATGAATGGAAAGCTGAGTACTGACTGCAGATTTGAGGCACCAGCACTGAAATGTTCCTCTGCAAGGCAGCCCTATGAGCAATTTCATAACACTCAAGGTTTGGGACTCTATCTGGGCCTCAAACATTTTCTATCCAGAGAGAGTGTCTGCAACAATCAAGGCCATCTAAACCTGTGCATAAAAAGTGAATAACATACAAATTTCCAATATGTCATGTAAAATTGGTTATATTTATTGCCTATCGATTTAGCCATTAATAGAATAAATGCATTCTTGTTCTCAATCATCCTCAGCTTTATGCACTAGATCAAACATGCTCTGATAGACATTTGGTGAATGGTTTTGGCTGCAAATGTTTCCAACCTGAGTTTAAGATTAAAATGATGATATCTTAGAAGAAAAAGTAATTCACTATTGTGTGTACATATATATTTGTTAATTTATGTATAAACTTCTCCTTTGTATTCTTGTTTTCCGGTGGACTGAGTTTGTATTTTACTATTTTAATTGCTTGTTATTGGCTATTGGACTTGTACAAACTTTACCGAACTCATTTCATTTGTTTGTCAGGGCTACTAAAATGCAATTTGTAGCACCTAATATTGAAAATTGTGAAGGCGTCCTTATTTTATATTTACATAGAAAATACTGTAATTACCTCTAAACATTATAAAGACATCAATAGAATGAAGATAAAATATATTTCAAAACCTATATAGCATCAAACTTCGTAATTTTTTTAAGTTTAAACTATAAATTGAATTTAAAATATTTAAGAAATGCAAGTTAGGTTGTATTAGAGCCTAACTTATAATTTTGTTTGTTAAACTATTTAGCATAACTTTAGTAAAATACTCACTTTCTTGTTTCTTCCCATGTCAACAATAATAAAATAATTCTGATAAAAGCACACTATATGCTGAATTCTACACTGAAACCACCACTAAAAAACAACAACAGTAATAACAAAAGAGGTAAAGGTAACCACATTATTAGACTTGTTATTTCACTACAGTCTTAGTTTAAGCAGTAAGAATAAACACCGATTAACACTAATAATTTTCGAACTTCAGGTATGTTTCCAGGACCTGGTCAGGCTGTTAGGGTTCAGGGCCAGCTGTGGAGTCTGAAATGTTCTTTTACAAACTGAAGAAAAAGGAGGCTGGAGGTCTTGTGAACTGAGATGTCCTTTGATATCCCAGAGTTGCTCAGAATTGAAAATTAACTGCCAGCTTCCCACACCCCTGTCCTCGAGGGGCTTCTAAAATACTGATCAGCTTAGTTCTTATTGGCTCAGAGTTGATCCTAAGGTCTAGATGTTTAGAGTTACAGTTTATTTACTCAATAAATATTTATTGTTTGCTTATTCAGTGTCAAACACTATTTTTGGTGATATAGAATTATGCAAAACCCCGGCCTCCATGGAGCTTATATTCAACTGCAGGGAGAAAGATAATATATAAACATATAGGCAAATTCATAATATGTTGGGTGGTGATAAATGCTATGAAGACAAATGAAGCAGTGTTAGAGAGAGAGGAAGCGGGGGTGTGCGGAGAGGGCATTGACATTTTATATGGGACAGTTAGGCAATGCCTGACTGAGAAAATGACATTGGAGCAAAGACCTGAGACCAATGAGGGAGCCAGCGCTGTGGGTATCCAGAAGCAGAGCATTCCAAATAGAGGAAGCAGCAAGTGCAACTGTCCTGAGGTGGAGCCATTTATGGTTTCCTTAAAGAAAAGCCAGAAAGTCGGTGTGGCTGGAGAGAAAGGAGCACAGAAGATAGCAGTAGGAGATAAGGTTACAAAGGTGACAATTGGCCCACTAGTATAGTCCTGGTGAGCCTTTGTAAGGATGTTGACTTGTATTTTGAGTGAGATGGGAAGCCTCTGAGCAGAGATGTGATAGGATCTGATTTACGTTTTTAGACTTTCACTCTGACCTCTGTTTTGAAATGTACCTGGGCTAGAGGGGAAGGGGAGGGTGGGCAGGCAGGGTAGAAGAAGGGAGACAAGTAAGAAACTACTACAGTAATAATAATAATCCAGGGAAAAGAGGATGCGGGGCCAGGAACAGGGTGATACAGCTTAGTGAAGTCAGATTTTGGATATATTATATAGGCACAATGTACAGAATTTGCCAAAGGATTGGATGTGCCTGTGAGTAAAAGGCAGGAATGAGAAAAAAATAGTTAAATATCCTTTAAAATTTCTATTTTATAACAAATGGTGATCATATTTTTATATGAATGTAGAAGACAAAATAATTACTTTATTATAGTACATTCTTTAACATAAAAACATTCATTCATTCAACAGACTCAACAGCTGTTGGTTGAATACCATGTGCCAGGTCCAGTGCTGGGGATATAATAGTGACCAAGGCAGTTGAAATCCCTTATCTCCTTGAGCTCATATTTTAGTGAGAAAGAAGAGAAGGGAATAAAAAAAGTAAAAATAAAGAAGATTGTAGTATTCACTGTAAAATAACTAGCCATGTTGACATGCTTAAGAGAAACATCCACAAACATGAATAATCTGTAGGTTCACTTTTGGGGTAATGATCTATAAAAAGGATTCTGTTTTAAAAGTTTTTGCCCACACCTAAGAGTGAACATTTCCTTTACTGAATATGTGGTATTGAACATTAATGAAGTCAGGGTTCCAGACTCATAGAAAAATGAAAAAATATTAAAGAGTCACAAACTAATGTGTAACATCTGTTAGAAATGTAAAGAAAATACCCCAAATCTAAGAAAAGGTAGAAAACAAAAACCATCCTTGCACTGTACTAATACAAGAAGGCTCATTATATTTTTGTTTTCATCTTCATTTTAAGCAAAGGAAAGATAATTTACTGCTAATTACAAAAATGGCAATGATCAAGGAAAATTGTGTTTTTTTTTTCATTAAAAGTGTGTTTTGTCAAATTGGGTAATTCAGATGAAATTGATTTGGAGGTTTGGGTTGCTTGCTTAACCTAAATCCATTAGATAATTTATTCATGATTTCTTTGGATGGTCTTATTTATTCTTATGATTTTAACTACCATTTAGAGAACATCTAAATCTCTATATTCAGCTCTGAGAGTTCAATGAGCTTCTGGCTCACATACCTAAGTGTACATTGAACACATCCACCAGGATGACACAGGTACTTCAAGGTCTGCAGGTTATCGTCCTGGTTGGGTAACTAAATTGGTTGGAACCTTGTCCCTATACACCAAAGTTGCATTTTCGATCCCTAGTCAAGGCACATATTAGAATCAATCAATGAGTACATAAATAAGTGGAACAACAAATCGATGTTTCTCCCTCTTTCTCCCTTCATCTCTCTCTCTTTAAAATCAATCAGTAAAAATATATTTTTTAAATGTCTTCACATCATCACATTGCCACTCCTACTATATATTTCCAAACTAATTTAGTTAGTTTATACATTTGAATTTTACCTCATTCAATAGTCATTAAGCCATGCAATCAGTTATCAAGCCAGAAACATGAGAGTCACAGTTGTCTCTTCTCCTTTCTTCACCCTTCATACACAAATAATAATAAACCCTCACTGATACTTTTCAGTCAGCAGAGACTGAATTGTGCTGTAGTAATGAATGACACCAAAATCTCAGTGGCTTCACAAAACAAAACTTTATTTCTCATTCTCCCAAAGTCTTCTGCATTAGCCCTCTTTGTGGAAGATTCAGCATTCTACTCATCTTTGCTCTCATGAGATCTCTGTCTGTACAGATGCTCCCACAAACACAGATGACTGAACAATGACAGGACACACAGAAGCTCTTCCATGTTTGGGCCCAGAAGTGACACACATCCTTCTATTCACAGCCTTTTGGCCAGAACTAATCACGGCACTACCCACAGCAAGGGGTATGCAGTTTTACATGTGCCCCAAAGAACAGATGAGCATGTTTACCTGCCTTCTAAACATGTCTTATATTTTGCACCTTGCTTACAATACCTCAGTGTCTTTGATGATCTACAGAATGCAATCCATTGTCCACAATCCTCAGCATCATGTTCTTGTACACCCCCCTTCACCCAGTGATGTGGGTCATGCAGATGGAATTTACCTGACATGTTCTTCCCTCTTCTGCACCTAGTTAGCTTGCAATGATCCTCAGGATAGAATGTGGGTCTCACATTCTCCAGAAGGCATCGCTGATCCTCAGGTTGAGCCAGGCATATCACTGGTGCCCATGGCCCCTGGCACTTAGCATAGCATTACATTAAATTATTTTTTATACAGCTGTCAAACTTCAAACCTTGAATGATAAGTTCCTAAGGTAGATAAGTGCCCTCTTACCTTTGTATCCCTCGCACTCAGTGCAGTGCCTGACATTCAGTAGACTTTTATAAATGTTTGTAGAATTAAGTTATTACTTAGATTTTTCTACCTTACTTGGAATCTGGGTATTATATTTAATATTTGGATATGTTAAAAACAATAAGAAGCACAATAGGATTTGTGTGGTTTAGGTTAGAGGAAAGGGGTTGGCTTTTCTACTAATTGAAGCACAGTAGGTAAATATTAGCTAATTTGGTTCTTTCTTTGCAGTGGTGTCTCTACTGAAATCTAGTTTGGGGGAAAGTACAGCTCCAGATCTCAGTTCAGCTCTGTCTATTTATCCTTCCCTTTGAAATGTATTTGTTGTTGTGTAGTGTCTTTTCATAGTAGTGTGTTTTAGAAAAGAATTTCTGAGCTATAAACAAACTGCTAGGCTCAAAAAGTACTTTATGAACTACTGTATTATATTTTTAATCTAGATATGAAAATCTAGAAACTATGTGAAAAAGCACGTAAACCCACTCTAAAACCTACCCAAGGATATGCAAAAGATACATGCTCATGCAAACCAGGTATCAACATTAAAATTTAACTAAATAAAGACTCCTGGGTCTATTAGGTTAAAGCCATCTTCTTCATGTTCATAAATGGTTGGTATATATGATTGATCTATCCATTTGTAAAACCAATATTTATTTACTGGACAATTGAATATATGATAAAGATATTCAAATACATTAATAAATTTTAAAACAAATGAGATGGATACATTTTATTTTGAGGGGGCCTCAGTTCCTTTATTGATGTAATGAGATGGCTAAAATAGATGATATATATGACAATATCTTAGGAGCCTATGAGTAGGAGTACATAGGCATGGGGTATAATATATAATGGATTAGTCCAATTGAAGATTTGGGAAAATCAGGAAAAAATTTCCCAGAGTTTAAAAAAATTGATTCAAAAAGTATTAGAAGACCTAGATTCAAAATAATAACAATAATAATAGCTATTTTTTATTGAAATGAAATAATATGACTATGTACTAGTAGTCATGAGTCTGAGAACTTTAGATGTATTATTTCATTGAATCTATACAACAATACTGTCAAGTGAATACTGATAGTATCCCTATTTTAGAGATAAGAAAACTGATTCTTAGAGAAGTTAATTTCTCCAGGGTCAGAAAGCTAGAAAGTGGAAGTATTGAATTTGAAAGTAGGCAGTCTTCCACCAGTGCCCATGTTATTATTCAACTTAATATTGCCTCCTGTTGAATGTTGTGCTTCCTTTCCTTCTGATTGGCAAAAAAACATGCTTATTGATTTTCTCTCAAGTCATCTCATGATACTGATTTACAAATACCTAAGAACTTCTTTCAATTTTGTGATAAAATACCAATTTGATATACTATATAGTTTTTTGGGTTTTTTTTTTTTTTTTAAGTACTGGCCACATCAAACGTAAGTAGGAATTAGCACTTAACCCTAAATTACTTTTGCTTTAGGGTCTTTTTTCTGGGTCTGAAGTTTTTGTTCCCCATTTGGGTCAAATTTCTATTATTTCAGTTTGCAAGTTAATTTTTTTCCTTAAATGGCCCGCAGTATCTTATCCTAATGACAGCTATCAGGCCAGCTGAACATGGCCTTCTGATGATTAACCTTTGGGATGCCTAGGGTCATTCCGATAGAAGGTTTAATACTTTAAAATGCAAATCTGATCATCTGGGATGTCCAAGTGGATAATCATCGCTTCTCAAAATTAATGACACAAATGGAAAAAAGTTTTTAGAAAGTGCTACATCTCTCCTCTCTCCAGGTTTATGGTTGGGATTGATTGTTATTTGAAATTATATATATGTAAATATATGCATATGTATATATAATTTCACATATACACTTTAGACTTCCAGCAAAGGTGGCATAAGAACAGACTTTCAAAATCTTCTACTTATAAGAATCAATCAAAATGATCACTGAGAAGAAAAATGAGAGTCATATTAGCAAAGAATGGTGAGGTAATGTTTCTGTACCAAACAATCCCCAATTTTTAATGGCTTAACACAACAGTACTTTATTTCTGAATCATCCTATATGTCTAACTCAGATTTTTCTCTATAACAGGTGGTGGGGGAGCACTCTGCTCAATAACTGAGACTGATAGACGCTTCATCTCAATATAAGCTTCAACAGAAGCCACAGAAAGGAAAAGAACATGTTCAATGGTGTACCAGCTCTTAAAGCTTCTGCCTGCAAATGATAGCCCACACTTCCTTATTCAATTCCTTTGTCAAAGTCACTTGGAGAAGCCTAAATTCCAAAGAAGCAGTTTAAAGAAAGTGCAATTCCACCATGGTACTGGTTGGAAGGGAGCTGGACATATTTGGTGAGCAGCTGTCATGACTACCAGAGTATAGAAGTTAGTTAAGTATATGAATGATCCACCAAACTTCTAAAAACTTCTAACAAACATATGTTAAAATAAAGAAAGAGACTTTTGCATAACACAAAGCTTTTGTTCAGGACTAGTTAGATAATTATTACAAAACCAGCTAATATGCCCGAACTTCAAGGGACTAGAACTGCAATTGTGGGAATGCCACGAAAGAGATGAGAATTGAACAATTTTAGCTGGCAAATGAATATACTATATTTTGGGGGGGGGGGGAATATATATATATATACTTTTTATTAGCTACTTCTTGAGAAGTCTCATCTTTTTATTTGATGCATTTTACAAATTTTTTCTGTAGATCTATAATGTAAAATAGTCAGTAAAATAAATGAATATTTGAAAAGGTAAAAAACAGTTGAATTAAATATACTTGCCAACTTCCATATACTTTTATGTTAAACAATGAATATATATATGTATATATATACACATATACATATATATACACAGTAAGGTTTTTTTCAAAATGCAGGTAGCAAATTCCCAATTTTATCTTTAAAAATGGAAAAGAATAGAAGACATTCGTGTGCATCACATATTCAGAGAAATAATTCTTTGAAAATTTATTTCATAAATATATTGTTTTAATTATGTATGTGTATAATGACAATGTAAATGCAATTCTTCATGGTGATTGGGAAACACATTGAAAGACATTGTTGTAGTGGGCAACAAAAATTGTCTAGGTAAAAGACTATAAGGATTTAACCAAAGCATTAACAAATGGAAATACATAGGCATGATAATGAAAATGTAGAACCTACATAATTTAGAATTTACTGAGTTGTATGGCTTGAGGGTCACAGAAGAATGCAAGATGGCATCTTTATTTTCTAACTTATACAACTAGGTGTTTGGTAATAACTTTAGCCAAGAAGAGATGCCAGTTTTGGGAGACGCAATATCACTTCAGACAAAGAAAAACTAAACAGGCAAAAAGGATGGTTAGGAAAGGATCCAAAATATGCTCAAATTTTTACTCAACATAAAATGTCAATGCTGTAGCTACCCTCTTTTGTTCTACCCTTGGAAGTGAAAATTTACAGATATAAGAGTACAATAGCAGATCAACTTAAGCATAGATATACCAAATAGAGCAACAACCTAAATGAAATCAGACATTTTCTTCTCAGTACTTTCTTTCTTTTTTTTTGTCTTAAATAAAATGTATATAATAATAAAGTACAGCCCATTGGATGAGTTTGATAAAATTTAGAAATATAGGAAGATAGAAGAACTGTATATTATATGTAATACATGAGAGCTTAAGTCCTTGATGACATTTATCTTCACTTGTGAGAAGAGATTTAATAAAGTAATTTATTAGGTCCCTTCTCACTCATGAAAAGAAATGTCATAAAAGACCTATTCCTTCATAGATTGTCCATATATTGAATATTAATCTTTATATTCCTGACTCAATATGGTATGCTAAATTTTTAGTGGTTCGGCTTTAGAGCATAACAAATGTAGATGCTAAAAAAATCTTAAATTTGGGGGACAGAAGAATTTCAAGACTGGTAGATACCTGAGTCCCTCAATTTTAAATGCTTATTTATTTTCAGAAAAAAACTAGCCTTGGAAAATAAGCCAAACATCATTTTGGAAGGTTAAAGTATGATGTCTATTCAGATGACAAGATGACATTTTACATGGACCAGGCCTACTTCCCAATCACACCTTTCTCAGAGAAAAAGTAATGAGTGGTGATGTGATGTAAATCTACCCTTAGAAAAACAACTCAATTAATAGAGTCTACTGTGTAAACAGCAATTTTATCATTGAATATGAAATTCAACTGCTTAAAGATATGTATCTTTTTAAATATATAAAATTTAAATAAGATTCACAAAAATAGGAAAATAGAAAATTAAGTATAGGTCTACTGTAGCTCAATTCATTAAATTTAAAGTCAATGGTAATAACACCAAATTTAACTATTAAAGGTTTTTTAAAAAATTCATTTTAGTTAGATATTTTAGTTGCTTCTAAAACATTGACTGTTTTCCCCCCCTTTGCCTTTCATGCTTATCTGCATTTGGGAAGGGAGCTGTCTTGTCCAATAAATTTTCAGGTACATCTTCAGTTGCTCGAGACATGAGCAAAATGATGTAATGCAAAGCAAATGTGAAATGACTTCAGAAATTGACAAAAATTCCTACAATTGACACAAAGTGACAGGTCTTTTCAAAGGAAAACTCTACTGACATCGAATTGGGCTATCTTTCTTAAAGCAGAGTTACATTTCCAGTAGCATAGGTAGAGGGAAAGAAACTTTAGGGAAATGGACAAAAGAACATGACGTACTTTGATAAATGGTCATTGTAACAGGTCCATAAAGACCATGGATTTTTTTGCTTAAAAATTTTAATTCATAAAGTTCATTTTTATTTTGAAAAATCTAAAACATATCTCATATATGGAAATAAGGATTCCAAAAGTTTAATTCAATTCTAGCTTGTCAAACAGGAATTCTTGTAAGAATAGACTAATCCTTGGGGAATGCAAACTTTAAAAATTAGAGATTCCATTGACTTATGATTTTTACAGGAGTTACTTTTAGCAGATCAGTTATTAAAAATGGATTGCTTTTGACTTTTAAGAATTTATTTGAGACTCAGGGAAAAATGTCTATTATTTTCTTATTTTAAAAAAAACGCTTTTATTGATTTAGAGAAAAACTAAGGGAGGGGGAAACAGAGAATGAGAAACATCATTGTGAGAGAGAAACATCATTCAGCTGCCTCTTGCTCATCCCAACCAAGGATCAAGCTTGAAACCTGGACATGTGCCCTGAACAGGAATTAATCCAGGAACCTTTCAGTGCACAGAATGATGCTCAGTGAACTGAGCCACACCAGCCAGGGCTCTTAGTTTTGTTTTTTATTACCTGTTTCAGAGTAGAGTTAATTAGTGTACTAATATATCTAATTATAGAAATAAATTATTTTTTCTTTTTATATGCATTGCTAAGATCATGAGATAGAAAAAAATTCATGAGTAAAAGTGAAAAATAGAATTATTACAAAAGGGAAATAAACTTACAGGTACTTATATTCCTATAAATATATATGATGTTGTTGATTTTGCAACATTAGAAACTAGACATTTTTGTCAATTGCATAAGCTTAGAAACTAGAGAATTTTGTCAACTGTCTGCATAACCTTATAAGAAATTTCTGCTTAACAAAATTGTACTCAAATTTCTACCAACTATTAACATTTTCTCTTTTATCAGACCTTTTCTGATATTTTAAATAGGTCTTCTCTTTTATCAGATAGTAACCAAATATGCTGTGCTATAGCTGTTTTCGAAAATGACTAAAAACGTTGTTTTCCTATCATTCCTATCATGGCCACTCTTCTATGAAGTATAAGATGTTCCAATAGTGCAATGTCCCTGGGTATAGATCTGTGCCCTGACTAAATCTATATAAAAAAGAAGTAAATGTGAGAAAAGTAAAAATTGTCTACTCTAAAAAGTGTACAATGAAATATATTCACCTTGAGACTTTGAAAATATTATTTAATACAAAAAGAAAGGTACTTTAGTCCTGGCCAGTTTTGCCAGTGGTTAGAGCATCCCCCTGCAGACTGAAGGGTCCTAGGTTCAATTCCGGCCAAGGGTGTGTACCTTGGTTGCAAGCTTGATTCTCAGCCTGCTCCAGGTGGGAGTGGGAGGCAAGCAGTTGATATGTCTCTCTCACATTTATGTTTCTCTCTCTCCCTTCTGCTCTCTCTGAAAAGTGATGAAAAAAATAACCTTGGGTTAGGATTAAAAAAGAAAGGTACTTATCTTCAAGATACTGAGAAAAGATAAAACTTTACAATATGAAAGCAATGATGAAAAATAGTGACAGGATGAAATAAAAACGTTGCTAAATTCAATGTAAGCCAAGATGAAAATTTACATGGAAATGTTATAAAGAAACCTATAATGCATTAGCATAGTTAAAAATCTGCATTAAAAACAATAAAGAGCAATATCTAGATTATAGAAGTAGAAAGTTTATGTTGTGTACAAACAACAAAGAGATAGGAAACATAAAAATGGAGATAGAAAACATAAAAAAGAACCAGTCAGAAATAAAGAATATATTAAGTGAAGTGAAAAATACATTACAGGGAATCAACTAAGTAGAGTAGATGAAGCGAGGATCAAATCAGAGATTTGAAAGGTAAAAAGCAGAAAACACCCAATTAAAACAGCAAAAAGAAAAAAAATCCAGAAAAAAATAAGAATGATATAAGAAGGTTCTGGGAAAACTTCAAGCATACCAACATTTGCATGTAGATGTAAGAAGGAGAAGAGAGAGAGCAAGGAATTGAAAACCTACGTGAGTCCTGGTTGGTTTGGCTCACTGGTTAGAGTGTCAGTCTGTGGACAGAACTGTCAAAGGTTTGATTTCCAGTCATGGGCACATAACTTGGCTGCAGCTTCCCTGTCCCGGTTGGGGTGAATGTGTGTGTGGGAGGCAACCAATTTACATCTCTCTCTCTCTCCCCTCCCCTCTCTCTCTTCTACTCTCTCTAAAAATTAATGCAAAAAAACAGAAAAAGAAAAAAAAGAAAACCTATGTGAAAAAATGATAGAAAACTTCCCTACCTGGTGAAGGAAATAGACATACAAATTCAGGAAGCACAGAGAGTCATAAACAAGGTGAACCAAAAGAGGCCCAAACCAAGACACATCATAATTAAAATGCCGAAGGTTAAAGACAAAGAGAGAATCTGAAAAGCAAGAAGAGAAAAGCAGTTAGTTATCTAGAAGGGAGATCCCATAACACGGTCAGCTGGTTTCTCAACAGAAACTTTGCAGGCCAAAAGGGGTGGCCAGAAATAGTCAAAGTGATGAAAAGCAAAGACCTACATCCAAGATTACCCAGCAAAGCTATCATTTAGAATCGAAGGACAGATAAAGAGTTTCTCAGACAAGAAAAAGCTGAAGGAGTTATCACCACCAAACCAGTATTACAAGAAATGTTAAAGGGTCTTCTTTAAGAAGAAGAAGAAAAAAAAAAACAATAAAATGGCAATAAATACAAATCAACAATTACTTTAAATGATGAACTTTTGCCATGTGGAACAATATGGATGGGACTAAAGAGTATTATGCTGAGTGAAATAAATCAGAGAGAGGAAGATAAATGCCATATAATTTCACTTATATGTGGATTCTAAGAACCAAAATAACCAAACAAGCAGAACAGAAACAGACTCATAGATACAGAGAACATTTTGGCAATTGCAAGATGGGAGGGGCATTGGGAGATGGGTGAAAAAGGTGAAGGGATTAAGAAGTACAGATTGTTAGTTACAGAATAGTCATTGGGATGTAAAGTACAGCATAGGGATTATTGTCAATAATAATGTAATAACTACGTTTGGTGTCAGATGGATACACTATTTACCCAGTGATTACTTAGTAAGTTTTATAATGTCTAATCACTGGGTTGCACACCTGAAACTAATATAATATTGTATATCAACTCTAATTGAAAAATAAAAATAAAGCCAAAAAACACAAAAATGATAAAAAATACATAAAAATTTAAAAAGAGGACAACAATATGTCGAACAAATAAAATAAAATATAAAATAGAAATAGCACAGCAAATATACATTTTAAAGTTAAATAAAATAAATGGGACAAGGAGATTGATCTTATTTTTTCAAAAGTTATTCTACGAAAAATATATATATAATGACCAAAACTGTGTCTATTCAGGTAAAAACATCAATGAAACAGACTTAGAAGGACTAAAGTGAGAGATATTAAAATAACTTTTTTTCCTTTGTGTGCTTTGCAAAATACATTATCCTTCCTTGGCTATTCACTTGGTTGCATGTTTAAGAGAGAACTGTATTAGAATAGAATGTATTACATAGAGCAAATCATATTAGAAAAGATACCAAGTTAGCAGAAATAAAAAAAATTGTTAGTAAATTTAGGGAAGAATGGATATTTTGGAGGAAGCTTCTGAAGAGACCATTAAAACAGGGAGAAAAATTCAGCAGGCCTGTAGTTTTCATTTGTTTTGTTTTAAATCACAGCAGTTTAAATCACATTTGAAGTTTGATCGTGTAGAATGTTGTCATGTAAGAGTTTACAGAATCTCTAAAAATTTCAACTTTCCTCAAAAGCTTGAGAGAAATTGTTTAGGTCAGCAGGCTTGAAGAGGTTTTATAAGTTACATGTCAAGTGACATAAAACTATGAGCTAGAGATTGACATTAACAGAAGAGCCAGTGCTGACAAGAACTAGCCAGGCCCAGGTGGACAATGAAAACAGAGCATGGGAAAGTCCCAGTGCATAGCCACTAGAGCTGGAAATATATGTCTCTGGGAGCTCAGATCTTCCTGGAAGGAGCAGAGAAGGAAAAATATGGCTAGAAGAGAAAGAAATAATTTTCCTAGTACATATTCTAAAGACCCTAAACGTGACCTGGAGGAGCACACATTGCCCTACATTGGGCAAGTTTTCAACATCATAGGAAATAGAGACTTGGGAGAGAAATTAATTTTAGTTAGGGAAGAAAAAAGTTACATTTCTTATACACCCGAGTTGTAGATGTAAAAAAATCACTACACATATAAAATAGACATTAAAAATCAAATGGAAAGGTGGGAAATATCATGATAAATAAGGATAGGAGATATTGGAATGATGATGATTAATTTGCATCCTATAGAAAATTCTTTCAAGTGTTCATGCAACACTATGTATCTTCAATAAATTTCCTAAACAAAAACAGGACTATCTATATTGTCTGAGCAGTATTTAACAGCAATAGAATAAACAAATAACCCCCCATGACAATTATAAAGTACAAATCTTCAAAATTGTTCCTGGGTCAAAATATAGGTGTGGGCAGGTTTTCTCATCAAATTTCAAAACATATTACAAAGCTACAATAACTAACACAGGGTGATGTTAACTCAAAAAGACAGATTATCTGGAAGAGAATACAGAATACAGAAACTGATTCTAGAATAAGTAAGCAACATTTTGTATATAATAAGGGTGTGTTTTGAATTAGTGAGGGGAAACATGATTGCTCAATGAATATTCTTGCCCTAATTTATGGATATTGGATAAAATTTAGATCACTACTTACTACTAAATTTTAAATACATTAACATATTAGAAGACATATAAATGACTATTTTAATAATACTGGGATAAAAAGGCCATTTTTAAATTGTGACATCAAAGAAAAAATGAATTGCTGAAAATGATACCTTTTTTGCATATTATATCTAATTATATTTATTTTCTTATTGCATTACCTAAAACTTCCTGAGCAATGTAGAACATTGAATGGATAATGGAAAATCCTGTCTTTTCCTGACACATGAGAGTCCTTTGTGTCTTAACGATAAGCATAATATTCTCTGCAGTATTAGTCACTATTATTTTTAAAAGAAATCCTTTCATTTAAATTTCAGAATATTTACTTGTTTGAAAATCAGACATCCTTGTTGACTTTTATAAAATGCCTTTTATAGTCTCTAAGATGATAATACGAGCAATTATATTAGCAGATCTATTTTTATTGATCTCTTTGCATTTATAGGATAAAAATTTACTTTGTCATGGCTTATTATTCTTTAATACACTTCTGAATTCAATTTGCTATTATTTTATTTGTGATGTTTACCTCTCTGTCACTAAGAGTTTTATTTATAGTGTATAGTTGTGTCTGTGGGTATGCACAGGCGATGTTGATCAGGTTTTTCTATTAAGGTTGAGCTTCTTTTATAAAATATGATTTTATACTTCTTCCTCTCTTCCCATCCCCCAGAAAAGACAGACTTCTGTGATATAAGATAATTCTGAAAACAGCTTCTCCACACCTATCTTACACATGAGGATACTGAGAGACAGACAAATTAAGTAGCATGACTTGTATGCTGACCTGACATAAATGGGTGAATATAATCAAAATTCAATTTATTTTTTCCCCCACTCTCCATTCAAAATATGTGCAATAAGGAAAATTTTTCTTCTACCACTGGATGAAAATGCTGGGGACTCCATGACTTTGCCATCATTTTTAGGTAATGGTATGTTTTATACTCCCTTGAACTCACAAAACAGACTCAATTTAATATTAGAGCACCCACTTCCAGACTTGATTGAGAATTAAATCTTTTCCATTCTCTTGGTTCAGGAGGATCTCAGGTATGCTATTGACACCTGGTAAGTGGGTACGGTCAGTATCTTCTGTCATTTTCTGCCTCTCTTCCCTCAGCTTGCAAAGTGGTTTCTGACTCTTCCAAAGACGGAGAAAATGAAAGAACTTACAAAAAGTACACAAGATTGCTTCACATTCTCTGAGTCTTGGTACCACTTCAAGATGACTTTCTTGTCTAGGGCCTTCTATGGGTTCTCTACAGACTTTCTTTGCTAGGCCTTTCCATTGTAGCAACAATACTCATGTCTCCAGAACCTGGTCTTCCCATGAGCCTCTATACACTGAATTCCAAGTGGCACTCCTGGCCAGAATTTGAAGTGACTCATGTCAGTTCTTAATCCTTTTGGGTCCAACGAATGAGAAACACTCACGCATTCTGTGCTTTTCATGGATAGGAGAACATTTCTATCCCAAAGAGGCTTCCTTTTCTCTCTTACCTGCCACCTCAGGCCTTTAGCACAACTGCTAGCCTTGAGATTCCTCAGGATGTGTTAGACACCAGTCTATTGTGATGTGAGCTGCTGAAGGCCCCACTAAGATCTTTGAAAGGTCCTGTTGAAGCCCTTTCATTCTATATAAAAAGTGAGAGGCAAACACTCCAGTACATTCACAATGGGATCCATAGCTTGGCAGTAACGCTCACCAAAGAAATACCACCTGAAATTTCACCCTCAACCCTTTTCCTTTAGAGCGAGGGAGGAATCTCAAGAGACCTGAAATAGCTCTTGATAATTTTTTCATAGTGCCAGGCCCTTCCTCTGGAATTCCATACTTGCCATATCCTGGCACCTCAGCTGCAATTTCAGACATAAAGTCCTGTCTCAGAGGTTGCCCAAGATCATCTGGAATGTTAGGAAAGACCTGCACCTGGGTCCTTCAGTTACAATCAGGAGGTCTCCACCACTTCAGCTGCCATCTCTTCATTTAAGTCATCCTTCACTACTCTTATACATACTTAATTTCTTATATCTTCACTTTGTATCAGGGACCAAAACAATGGGCATTTCTATATTTACCTTTATATTAAAGAGAGGTTAAAGTTAAACTAAAAATTGGTAAACATTGGTAAAATCATCCTGAACTCCAATTCATTACTATGGAAGTAACTTTCAGTCATGAGGACTTGCAGTACAAACAGTTTTTTGTTTATGTATATATGTATTTTGCTTTTGTTCCACACATTATCCACAAGTTACTTTTCTTCTTTTCTAGTAGTATTATCTATATTCCTCTGAATATCTTTAGGTCAGGTTAATAAAGCACAAGACAAAGGGATTCTCTGCCTTAACTGCTCTTCTGCTGCTTCCATAATTCATTTGCCCTGTGTCGCTGCATTTGCACACTCATGCACTCTGGCAAACTACTGGATGGGTTATATTTTTCTGTGTAGGCCAGAACAAGATGACTTTTATTTTACCTGTTGCATGTTGTTCCTGATGTATGATGTTAGCCTTACAAGGTCTCTGTTTCTCTGTATTTATCAACATTCTTTTCTTGAGTTTCTCTTTGCATGTACTTCACCATGTTACATTTCCCCAACAGCCTTTCAATTCTAAAGAATGATCCTGTGTTTCCAAGGCACTCTGGAGCATTGCTGCACAGAGTATGGTCCACAGATCGGCAACATTGCCATTACCTGGTAGCTTGTTAGAAAAACAAAATCTACCCCCCTCAGACCCCCAATAAATGGTGATGGAAGAAGACTTGACTTGGGGTGGTAAACACACAATACAACATACAGATAATGTATTATAGAATTGTATACCTTAAACCTGTGTAATTTTATTAACCAATGTCACACCAATGACTTCAATAAAAAAAGGAAAGCAAAATCGAAACTGTGCCATAGACTTGCTGAACCAGAATCTGTATATTAACCAGATCTTTGAAAGAATAGCACATTAATAAATGAGAAACATTGCTATGAAGTATCTGTCCCAGCTCCATACCCTCGGAGGTCTCATCTCTATGTTCTCTCTGGATGTTTAGCTGCATGAAATATTATCCCCACTGATTACTCTAATGTCAGAGCCAGGACTGCATCAACCTGGTAACAGCTGTTTGTGTCCACATGGATGCTCAGATGCAGTGATCTTTCTGAACCCTTCTCTTAGCACTTTGGATTTAGGTGTTCATCCTGCCAACTTGGTTGTGTGTGGGAAAGAGGGGATTGTCACATTTGTAGGATTGGGCATATTATTGGCAGAATAACCTCAGAAAAGGAGTAATCTATTCTGTGCTACTATAGGGAATGAAAGATATCTCTACCACCTTGTTACTAGCTCAAGTCACAGTGATTTTATCATTAATATGGTTAGAAAGTGGCTCACTGAAACTTTAGCATAATGCTGAACTGTGAATGCTCTTGTATTTTGTAGCTTTCCATTGTACTTTGGAATCCTTGGACTGGTCAAGTGACATGAAGTGATGTTAAAAAGAGAAAGGTATACCGTATACTTCAGGATAGAATCATCTTTTTTACAAATATTTTTTAATTGATTTTTTTAGAGAGAGAAGAAGGGAGAGGGAGAGAGAGAAAAAAAACATCGATGGTAGAGAAACATCTACATAGATCGGCTGCATTCTGCATGCCCCCTGCTGGAGATCGAGCCCACAACCTGGGCATGTGCCCTGAGAGAATCAAACCGGTGACCTTTTGGTGCATGGGTCGATGCTCAACCACTGAGCAACATCAGATGGGCTAATATAGAATCATCTTTACATAAATATAGGCTGTTCTTCAGTTATGCCTATTTCTCTCTTGGACATGGTGGACATCTTTCACAGTAAATGAACAACTGAGAAGAGAATAAGAGGCAGGTGATGTCTTTATGTTCTTTTGTGGAAGGATGTAAACTTTCAGGCTGCAACTGAAAGGTAAATAATTCAGAAAAGAAAATGAACAAATAATATATATTGTAGTTCATGATGTGTCAGAACTACATACATAATGAGGTATTCTCTTGAGAACTGTGTGGCAGGTTGCTGACATACAGGTGAGTAGAGAGAATTAAAAAGCCTCTAATAGCAACTGGTCACATAGAAGAGGAATTCTCAGCATCCTGATCAATTAAGAATTCAGAAAGTGCATAATTATTGAATCTGATTGCAGTAAATCATAGGCCAATATAAAGATGTAAATGCGTAGGCTAACTCACACAGTTATACTTGATCATGTCTTATCTTTCATTTCCAAAGTTACTTGTCCCATTTTCCTAGACTGACATAAAAATCTTTTGTAAATTCTATATTATGAGCAAATAGCATTTACTCAATACCCACATCTACATAAGAAAAACGAGTCACTATTGCAAAAAAAACCCTTAGTGTTGTTTTTAAGTATTGGATTACTATAAAGTATAACTAAACCAATATTAAATTTAACATGAATTATGTTTTGAATTAAACTACATTTCATATTAATGCTAGTTTAGGATTTCTGATTTGAAATTATGTTGTTACTTGTTTGCAAACACACTAAAGCTCATCATTTAAAAATGAAATTCTTTTCTGCAGATGTATAAAGAATGTAAATTCAAACAAGTATAATATTTAAAATTAAGAATTCATTTTACAATATATTAAAAATGAAATGACTAACATTTTCATGGTTTTGATATTGGTTACCTGGATTCCTGTTCTTAAGAAAAGCCCACATACAGTATTCCATAATGATGATTCTACTCTGGGGCATTTTGAAAGCTGTGGGGACACTGTTGATTGTTGCAATTATTGAGGAGAATTAACGTCATTTATTGGACAGGAGATAGGACATTAGACATCCTATACTTCACAGGCAGTCCCTACAATGAAGAACTGGCCTGAATACTGCATAATCTTTAAAAGCCTTCCAGATAGACATTCAGGGAGTTGAAAATTTTATTGATAATGATTCTGAGTGGAGAACCTATTTCAATTTACACATTAAAATAAAGTACATCTGCATAATTTTAATATGTGCAAAATTTTCAAATAATGCAAAAACATATACAACAGGAGAATCAAAATAATAAAGTTTCATTGCTTGTAATTTGGTTTGGAATTTTACCAAGATTTAACTCACCATCTTGGGAAATCTTGTCAGTCATCAGCAATGGTGTTTGAGTCACTGATTAAATACCCTGCATTTTGTAGCTATGTGTTCATGACAAGTCTCAAAGGGGCAAACATCTCATCACTTCTCTATATTATCTAGTACAGTTGTTTCCAAGTGCATAATGTATAAAACACACAGACATGCACATACATACATATTTCATCAATTACTACTTTTCTTTCTTTTATTCTTTTTATTATAATTAAGGCATTGATTTAGTGCTTAAAAGTTGTCTAGGCAGTAAGTTCTATTACCTCTGAATTTTAGTTCAAGAAAATTGTGGTACAATATATTTTATATAAAATGATATATTTGATCTGATAATGTTGAGAACCATTGTCCTAGGGGAATTTGACCTCAGGTAGATTTATGTCTCCAGGAAGGACACTTGTAATAGAGCCAATTGTTCAGCAAAAGTTTCCTTTGGTAGAAGGTAAAATGTATATAACACAGAAAGAGGAAGGGGTCGAGTGCGGGAGACGTGCCTTGAGCTGTTCAAATGCACACTCACTTGCTGTGCGATTCAGGGTGAGCCAGGAAATTTCTCTGGGCCTGAATTTTCTTTTGATTAAAGTATTAGAATTATAAACTCTAAAATCCCTAGGACACTGTTTATTATAGATAAAAATTTATTTCCATTTATAGGCTCTATAATACAGATACCCATGTAATTCATTTGCAACACTTATAGCTTTTGATATCTGTTCTCTGATCTTTTTAATGTTGAATTTGAACCTATTAAGTAATATGAAATTAAGTGTTCTATAAATATATTTTCCACTAAGTAATAAACCATTTAAATTTTATTTCCAAGAATATATTAGCAGAATTATAAATATTTGTAATGATTGCAAAATCTTTCTGGGCAAAACCAATAGCATGGCTTTTCATTTTTATTAAATATATAAACATATTGTTATACATTCATACACATAATAGTGGATACAAAGGTATAGTATATACACATATATAGATTTACCTGTGATATTTTAAAGAGTATGTGTAGCTGTATATTTTAATGGTTGATTTCCTTAAAGCCCAAACAAGATTTTCTGAGTAAAATATACATGGTAATACATGAGAAAATTACTTGTCCCCAGGTCATATAAAGAGTTGGTTAGAAAAGGGCACATTCATCTTTATCTTTGGGGTAGGCCAGCTTTCTCTCCTTCAGTTCCCATTTCCTTCCTCCCTCAGCCACATGCACCTTGCCACCTTTTCTCTTTAAATTATCCAGAAGAGGCCCCGAGATGAGGAATACTTCACTGCAGGTGGTGATATGAAACTGACAAGTAGTTTATAAACGAGCCCTACCCTATTGCTTGGAGAAGCTTTATAACTGATTGTTTTAATACCAAAGTGACACCAAAGGGGGTCAAGTAAATAAATATGCAAGCCTCACCAGTTCAAAATAATAAAATTCCAATGTGTGCAAGCCTGCTTGTTGAACATATGTTTGAGGCACGGCTAAGCCATCTGGCTCAGTGTCAAGCATTTACACCAACTGCAGTCTTACAGTACCTGACAGCAGAAAAGCTTTATTCCCCTGGTGTTTGGGCACAAATGGAGAAATATTATTGAAATGATTATCTGCATCAAGACTCAGATTTGCTTTGACATTTAGCTGGCTCTGTTTAATCCAAAGGGTTGTCTGAATGAATAAAGAGAAGGGTTCCTCCAGAAGATGCTGCGAGCAGCCAGGGAAAGCCAAATGATTAATGAGACTGAAAGGCAGGGTGGACCTGCCCACCTCCACCCAGACCTTAGTGCCAAGAACTGAATATGAAATTAGTCTAAAGCTTTCTGTGGCTTGTCAGGAAGATTCTTCCACCCTCACATGGGCTCTCATTTTGGACCTCTGGAAACAAAAGGAACTGATACCTTACCCAATGTGGAAGAAATAGAGAGGCTGGGAGAGAGCTTCATGTTATAATCAGAACATTTCACATTCAAACATGTTTTGCTTTTAACAGCTCTACCAAAGGCATTTAGAAATTATGTTAGGAATAGAGTCTCTTTTAGGAATCAGAAAGCTACGGCTTGTCGACTTGCTTCTGTTTTGGCAGCTGGTTTTTACATGCCCTGGTCCTTATAGCAAGATAATTTCATTCGGTTTAGAATGCTATGTTCCACTGGTTATTCTGTGCTGTCATTCATTTAAAAATGCTATATTAAGCTGAGCATCTTGAAAAATGAGGTACAATGCTAGTCTCAGCATTTATCTATGCTAATAAAATCCAGAGGTTTAACCAAAAAGAGGCACCTTTATCAGAGTCAAAGGAAATACACAAGAAAATATAATAATAATACTAATACTACTACTACTAATAATAATGATAATGACAGTAATAGTAAAATAAATACCTTAATTTGGAAATCTTTATCAAAGAGTTGTAGGTTCACATCTTGCTTTATCTGATTTTCAGGTATACCATACCTTTCGGAGGGAGAGTTTTAGTAATTATTGTTGATTTAGATTTGAAATTACTTTGGTAATTTGGATTTAATAAGAATGTTAGACATGATTTCCTCCTCACTCTTACTTTTAATTAACTTTTTATAGAGATATGAATGAATTCTAATGAACACAATTGGCAGGCTAATTGATTTGTTTCAGAGCACAGTGAGTGATCAGTATGCTGGCAGCATTGTGATATACTATTCAAGGATGTCAAACAGTTTTTGGGTTAATTTTCTGGCAGAGGTTAGTTGGGGAAACTGCTTAAAATATGTACTGTTTTTGATTTTCAAATAAGTGCCTGTTTTTTTAATTCGGTGAATTAAAAGATATCTATTGCTTTGAATTTATAGTGTCTTTAAATTATCACATTGCCACCAGGGAGTAGCTTTGTGTATTCTGTGTATATTAACAGAATACTTTTACATGTGTTATGCACATGAGAATATTAAAGACAATTTTAAGAAGATAAAGCATTCTTGTTGCAAGAAAAAAGCCAGGAATATGCTTCTCTGTTTAAAAATGTGTTTTTAAAAGTTGCTGCAAAATCAAGTATGGTCACAACAAATCCTAAAAATACCCATTTAAACAAAAATAAAGCACAACTCCAAGAGGTTACTGTTTTGCTAGGGATCTCACTTTAAAGGTTTTGCTTAAATAAATCCCAGTGAAATGACATTCTTTTATAGTGTTAAGAACAATGAGCGGGCGAGAAAATATATTATGACATAGTTAAACACAGAGCTATAATTTCTAAACTGCATAAATTACATGTTTTTCCCTATTATGATACAGACAGCCAAACTGAACATTTTTGAAAGAAAATGACCAACGTATGATTAATTGCAAGCTCACAGATTTTGCAGCTTCAAGAGTAAATCAACTGCTAAGAAGTGCTAACTTGCTAAAATATAAACTAATTTTAGTCCCTAGATATTAAAATATAATTCATCTTCTTCTTCCATTGGGAAAGCTAATTAGAAATTGTGAATGGCAGAAGGAGGAGAACCCAGAAAACACCAGGATTAAGTTCATACGCTTAAAACCTGAGCTCAGGAAAAGTGGCCAGATTTTTCATTCTTTACATTTCACATATTTGAGTTTCCTGAAGCCAGCTTATGGTAATGGCTGTTGCCCAAATGTGCAAGTGACAGAGAGTTTGTGAAAAGAACACGTTTAGTTAACATAGAATGCCACAAATAAAATACAGATATAGAGATTGGTTCATGGTTCTCATTTATACACTTCTCAAAAGACCTGATTGTTCATATATATGACACATTTAATAGTTAGAGTTTTGGAAAGGCCATCAGATAAGTGGCATTTGTGTTCTGAACACTGGCTGACAATTTCAGATTTGCTATTTTATGGCTAGGGTCTTATTTCACAGAATTTTTATTTTGTCATATTTTTAACAATATAAGTATATTGTTAAACCTTCTTGAAATGTCTGTGAGATTTTTTGCAATTAAATAAATGATGGACAGAAGAAATGTGAGAAGATTCCCTACCAATATTAAGAATTAGTGTGAATGGGTGAGTGAATTAGAATTGCATAATTTTAAGGAGCTATTGTCTTATAATAATAACCCATTTCCTTTGTTTACTAATGAAGGAATAGATCTCACCAAACTTTTTATAATAGAAATAGACTACCAAATGAGGAGTTAATATTCTATGAGCAGTTAAAAATATTAAATTATGATAAAAAGTCTCCAGTGGATATTTTTATATACATTTGAAGATAGATGTACTTATCAGATATTGAGATTAGTTGTACTATATTTTTTAAACAATAGCATGAATTTCTCCAGGGAATTTTAGTTAAATTTAGTATGCATAACAAGACAATGAATTTTCCAAGTTTAGTTATAACAAAACCTACAAACATTCCTTTTCCTGCCTTTAACGAGTAATGATTTTAACTAGCCAGGATTCCAAACTGTAAGGTAATGTTCATAAAGAAAATAGTAGTGCCTGAACAGGGATGACTCAGCGGTTGAGCATTGACCTAAGATCCAGGAGATCGGGGTTCAATTCCTAGTCAGGGCACATGCCCAGGTTGTGGGCTCAATCTCCTATAGGAGGCGTGCAGGAGGCAGCCAATCAATGACTCTCATCATTGATGTTTCTCTCTCTCTCTCTATCTCTCTCTCTTTTTCTCTCTCTCGCTCCTCCTTCATCTCCCTGAAATCAATAAAGATATATTAAAAAAAAAAAAAAGAAGTAATTGTGAGAGGCATTTTTATATAGTGATTAAGAACTAGACCACAGAGTTGTTATTCTGGCTCCACCACTTCACAGCTGTGAAATATTGGAAAATTATTTAAAACATCTACTTAATTTTTTCAATTATAAAATAAGGATAGCAATAGCACCCACCTCACAGCATTGTTATGAGGATTGAAGAAATTAAAACATGTAAAATATTTGGACTAGTGTATGGCACATAATTAAGTGCTAAAAAATTTTAAAGCACATACACATTCCAAACATTACAAATTATAGCCAGCATGTAATACATGAACCTATGGAAACAGATGTCTTCTCTTTACGATAAAGTTCTCTGTTTTAGAGTCTTTAACATGAGTTAACATGAGCCCAAGAAAAGCTAATAAGGTGAAATGAGGGCAAATACAATTCTAGCCCAGAGAGCTGACAAGTTTGGTTATATAGAGAAAAGATTATATCACTCCCATCTATTAGTTCACACCTAAGTCATTAGCACAGAGTTTCAGTTAGAGGTTTATAATTCAACACAAAGAAGGGTGTTATTTTTAAAGCACTTAGCACTAATTCATCAATCACTTAAAGGGTAACAATAATAATTTAGGCATTCTTTTCTAAGAATTGTTACCATTTCAAATGCATACTTTGTGCCAAACACATTTATTTTAGTCATTGCTAATTACCACCACAATCCAAAATGTTTAGTGCTATTATTACTCCCATTTTAAATATGTATAAACATTTTCAGAGAGAATATTTAACGTACTCATACATTTAATAGTGGAGTTAGGATTCAAATGCAAATTTATTTAAATTTAAAGCCAAAGCTTTGTATACTACATTATGTACCATAGTAAGTAAGAAGACTTAAATCTGACCATGCTCCTAAAAAAATTAACTTTTCTCTTCTTTGATTTAACAACCTGTAAAATGTGTAAAAGATGGAAACTTTTTATTTTGGATTGTCTGTCCTTTTCCCACATTAAAAATCTGAAAATATTGGGTAAAAATAGCTGCAGATGTCATCTCATTTTTCTGATGTTCTGTTTTTTCATATTAGCTTCTTTAATTGCATTGTTTTAGCAACTTATAAATGCTTTTAAATTAATGATCTCTGAATTTTATCATTTTCCTAATTGTCCTTTGAAGCATCACAGTTCTGTTGCAGACTACTTTAACCCAACTAAGGGCAGATGTTCCCCTGCAACTTCCTGACTTAGGTGACAAAATGAAAATGTTTTGCTTATGTGTCATTGGAGTCCCAAAAACATTAGTAAGAAACAATGGGGCAGAAGCAATATTTGGAGATAATACTAAGATTTTTCCAAAACTGGCAAAGTACATCAACTGAACCGATTCAAGAAATTCTATAATCTCAAGCCAGTCACATATAAGGAAAACCACATTTAGAGACATAGAGTAACATAGCTGAAAATGAAAGAGAAAATATTAAAAGCAGCCAGAGAAGATATATTACCTTCAACAGAGCAACAATGAAATGGACAGCTGACTAATCAACAGAAATGATGGAAGCAAAAGAACAATGGAATTACATCATAAAGTGAGAGGAAATAACTGCCAATCTAGTAGTATATATTTAGCAAAAATATGAAATTGCCCCAAGAAATGGAGAGCAACAAAAGCATAAATATGTGAAAAAATATAAATGGATTTTGGGGGACATAACAAAGCAATAACAATGTATAAGCATAACAGTGTACAAAATAGTATAACAGAAATTTAAATATATGTAGAATTCAAATGCATGATAATAACATAAAATTGAAAAACAAAACAGAATTAAAGTGTTCTAAAATTTTAGCATTATTGGGAAACTGGTAAAATTATTAATTTTTATAAGACTAAAATTAAAAATTAAAGTTTTAATTATTAATTTTATAATGCTTCAATAAATCTAAGATGCATGTTAAATCTAAGATAACCATTAAAATAATAGTAGCATTTTAAAATAATCAGTTACAGGGGGACTAGAATAACAATGGAATTTTATTAATACAAAAGAAGGCAAGAAAACAAAAAAAAGTAACAAAGAACAGGGTTCAATGGAGAGCACATAGATAAATAGTAAATATAAACCCAAATGTATCATTTGAATGTAGATGGCCTAAATGTTGCAGTTGAAAAAACTAAAATTGTCAGATGTGATAAGCAGAAGGAAAAGAAAAAGCAAACACAAGGAAAGAAAAATGCTAGACAAAGCCAAAAATAAACAGAAAAACAAGAAAGAGAAACTTGATTCAATAAGACAAAGAACTGTAAGTAGAATTATACTATTGAAGAACTAGTGACAGGAGTGAGAAGAAGGTATCCCACTGAGAGTGGTGAAACTTAATGAGAAAGTGACATTACTATGGAGAAAGGAGAAAGCAATTAATTAAATCAAGGGAGAAATGAATTAAAACAACACAGAAGTCTGTGGAAAGTCATATAAGATTGATTATGCCTGAATAACCCACTAACTACTAAGCTCATTTTTGTTTCCAGCAGTGTTATTATTGAAGTTCATAATCATAACCAATATTTATTTTAAAAAGGTTAAATTATGTTTGGTACACCTTATTTTCAGAGATTAGGAAATGTGTAACACATTTTGGAAATTTTCCTATCCACATAGTTAAAATAAAGAAGCAAAGCTGCAAAAAGTGATAGCTTTACATTACCTAGAAATTTAGAATACTCTTCCACTCTAATGAAAACTCCTTTCTATGACACTGGAAGAAAATCAGCCAATAAAAGAGTGTGTAGAAACGGTCTTAAAATATATAACCAATTTACCTGCTTCTGAAAACTTGAAAGACATATATATTTCCTGAAGTTTCTGTTAAAAGACAGATTTTTATTTGGAGATCTGTTGTGGGTCTGAGATTCCTCATTTATTACAAGTTGCCCAGTGATGCCAATGCTTTGGTCCATGGACCACAAATGGAGTAAGTAGGACCTTGAAAACATAGAAGAGAAAGTCTTGAAGCTAATAATCGAAAGTTAACAATGAAAATTGCTCATTTATTTTATTACCATTGCCCCCATGGCACTAAACTCTGTCTAGTCAAAAGATATTCAATAGACCCCAAAAGTAAAAATAAACACCAGACGAGAAAGCCAATCAGGAAATTTATAAAAAATAACAAATATGAGCCAAATTATTCCATGAAAGTAATGTTTAAAAGGTTTTGCAATTTACTTATTCCTACAAATAGCAAAAGTGATTGTGCTCTGTTAATGCATGTTCTCACTGTGTCTCAGGACTATCAAATTCAATTTAGGGAAACAAAAGCGTCTTCAGAAAAACGCATACGGGATCTACAGTCATTTTTTATTATGACTTCTAAAATGTACTTCCCATCAAATTTTATATAAAATTAAAATCCAGGGTCATATAAAGCTGTCAATCAAAACATTGGCAAATGAGAAATGCACACAGTAAACATTTGGGAAAATAACATAGCAGTTTTCTCATTTTATTAAATTTTCACTGAACAAATGGTAAGTACTTTGGTGTCAGGGAAGCTACAAGAATAAAAGGCAATGAGGTTGGAAGCAGTGTGCTATGAAGATTAAGATAAGTATGTTTAATTATCTTACTCACATATTCTTCTCACCCTATAAAACCCCTGTCCTCTAAAAAGTATTTAATCAATAATCTTGAATCCGCGTCTTGAATTTCTGGGGATTCGTCATATTGCCTTATGTGTGTAACTTTTGAGATCTGCAGATAGAATGAAGAAATCAAGAACATTAAAATATAAAATAGTTTTTCTAAAAAATATGACTAGCAAGAAAAATAAAGTGCACCTAAATGTCTTAAAAGGATTACATCTCATCAAAACCCCTATTTATCTGAGGTTAAGCAGGTATTGTTTAGAACCAACAACCGCCTTTCCATTTAATTCCATGACTAGAGTAATGAGAAGAAAACCATATGGAAAACATTAAAGTAACAAATATGAGAATTTGGAAGAAAGGCACCTAAATTTACTTCATCAGATTTGGGGAAATCTGATTAGAAAATGAAAAATAGTAAGCGTCTTTAATTCTTTGAAGTATTTTACGAGAGGCGAAGATGAAATAAATAACCTAGCACAATGAGGGAAAGACATATTAATTAAGATCCTGAAAGAGTTTTCACAAAATAAGTCTTACATTATAAAAAGAAGGAAAAGGAAAAAGTTGTGTTAGTTCAGTAATAAGAGACACAGATGAAAACAAAGCATTTTAATCCATAATTTTGAATATGGAATATTTATAATAAGAGCATTTTAAAGAGTATTTTTACATTGTAATGAGTTTCTGCATACCTTAATTGACTAAAATAAGAATAAAAAAATAAATCATTATCATCCTTCACAATTATTTGTTGAATAGTATATAATAGACAACTTTTCTAGACCCCGAGAACCCAAAGTGCATAAAGTATGTTCAAACACTCTAAATGAAGTGTATCATCAGGTCATTCATGAATTTATTCCTTTATTCAATTTGTCTCAGTTCAGTGAGTATCAGTTTGTCACCATAAGCCATTGAGGAGGAAAAGGTGAATGAAATAGACATTTTGGCTTCAAGGAACTTATAATTCAATAGGGGAAATAAATCATGTGCATAAAATAGGTACAATATACAAGACATTAAATGATGAGTTACACCTCTATTAGCTGCAGAACCAAGTAAGGGTGATGACACAGTTGAGGCCACTAAAATTTGGTTGAAAGAATATTAAAAGGTTCTCAAACAGAGAGAGGAAGAATGTATCCTATGAAGTCAGAGTTAGGATCATTACATCAGGCTGGTATGAACAAGGAATGCTTTCTGAAAGAACTGACTTGTAAATGGTGTAGGAAAAATTAATAGGATTTCTGAGCACTGAGACAGGGAAATAAGGACACATGAGGAATAATGAGGGCCATGGTTTGGCTTGAGTATTATAATGAATATAAGATTTCAATGCAGGTGGATTGTGAGTTCACACATAAAAAATACATTAGCAAACACACACCCTGACACACACCCTTCCAAACATCAAGCAATGATCGATAAAATATTTAAAAAAAAAAAAAAAGTCAAATATAAAAACAAGATGAACATCTCTGTGAACCAGAAACAGACAGAAATATAATCAGTGAGTGATAACTTGGCTTGTAGACCAAAGTCAGAAAGGAGAGTCTGAGAATTCAACTCCTGTGATATAATGGGGATTATCCCCGATGAGGCAGATTGGAGCCAGTATCACTGCTTGGTGGCTGAGAAAAGTGGTGACATCTGCCCAGGCCAGTGACTGATCCTGCCAGTCAGGATATTCCATAAGACTAGAGTTCTGAGTCCCCAATATCAAATTAGTTCTGAACTGGAGACTATCAATAATGGATCATAGCACCAAAGGCTGAGCAAGCCAGGTGGTATGCAAGTCCTTGATTCAGAAAACTAAATTTCCTCAGTCATTGGAAAGGACTTGGGAGCAATGTAATAGGTACCAGTTAGAATTTCTTAGACTTCAGGACTGTAGCCCAGTTACCAGCCTTGTTAAACTTTATTGTCTAAATAGTGTGTACTTCCCGGGCTAATGTTACAAATGCCCCTCTCCAATCTGCTTCAATGTACATGATTTGTACTTTGGATGTGGTACCCTGGAATTCTTCATTGTCCTTAGTGTTTCCTATGGAAGTACCAGGGACCAGCTCCTTAGACATTATAGGTTGAAATGCTGAGTGTTGCTGACAGATGTCTTGATGTTTAGAGGTCACCCTTGGGATTAGGGGCATGGACTAAGAGGTAAGGGATAGCTTGTACAGGACTGATCGCCTGTAAGCTGTCATCCAAGAAGGCCTCCTGCAAAACTCTATGGGACCCAGCTAGGTTAAGACAATCAACTTTGGTCAATTCTATGGCTTGGATCCCAGCCCCATCCATGAATATTAATGTGGAAAATTCTTTCTCTAGCTTACTTCATTAGCAGCAACTATAAACCTTGAACTCCAACAACTTGATCACAACAAAAGAGGGGCTAGTGCTATTGCAAATAAAAACATCAACTTTGCATGATAAGTCTCAAGTCATATTCATGATTATACCTTTTTGATTAAATCATTAGAGGAACTGGTTCCTCCTTAATCATGTAGCTTAACAGCTCCACAAAAATTTGCCTTTCCCCTAGAGTCTGATGTCTAGCCACACTCCATTTATATGTCTGCCATAGATTGAATAAGAAATGGGGCCCATATACTTTCTACTGACCCAGTCTCCAAGTTTTCTCCAATGGATGCTGCTGCAATAGGTCTGGTTCAGTCTCAAATGGTATGATGTGAGTTGGTCAGTCATTTGCTCTCCTTTTGAACAAAATTTCAAACTTGACTTTTTTGCTAGACTCATGGGGATCAATATATGTCTCTTTTAGTTAATTTTTGGAAATGGGTATACTGCATCATGATATGCAATGTATTTGTGACCACTAGTTATGGCTGGCCACAAATGTTTGAAAAGCAGTGGTCTAGGAACTCAGAAAAAGCTCAGAGACACAATGAGGGAAATAGGAGTTTATGGCCATCAGGCCTGTGGAGACCTGTACTTCTGGCTCCTTGAATGTAAATACTTTGTCTGTTTTGGTTACAAATATATTCCCAGAACTTTGCAAAGTGTCTGGCACAGAGTGGGTGCTCAATAAATATTTGTTTAATAAGTGAATAGGACAAATATAAGTATTTCTGGTTAGCAGGTGGCTTTCCTTCATATGGTAGTTCAGGATCCTTCTACCCTGTGACTTTGCTATTCATGGGTCTCTTTGTCATCTGCGTCTCACTGATGGTAGGTAAGGAACCTGGGAAAGCATTCTTGATGTTAAACCCGAGGCATGACGTAGTCTTGTGGCTACAACAAAGAGCATGAAAGCCTTGGAGATATAGCTGGGTGCCCAGAAAAAGAAGGGAATAGATTTGGGGGACAAACATTATATAAAGTAGCATATAATAAATATCAAATACATAGTGCAGGGAACATTTTATGTTCCAGTGAAATTGGGAGTGATATTTGAGAAGTTATTTGAAAAAAAAAAAATGAGTTAAAGAGAGAAATTTTTAAAAAGGTACAGAGAAATATTAAACATTGATTTTACCTTAAAAATGTAAATTTAAAATTGTCCATCTTCAGTGCAGCGATCAGAACTTTTCTTTTAATATTGGTCTTTGATTGGAGATCTACATTGTCTTCTTTACAAAAATCACACTCATAAGGCAAACAATTTTCAAGTTTTTGAAATTGAACTGAGAACTTGTATATCAACCTACCTGCAGAATCCTAGACTTTTACCATTTTTCAAGCTATTTTTTCCCCCTCAGATTCAAGCTGACATCCTGTGCTTTAAAGAGCTCTGATTGAGTCTTTCCAATGTCTTCAGAGTGTTTTAATAAAACTAGCTCTCTGTCTTTCTATATTCAGATTTCATTAGTGTACCATATAAAATTATATAATTATAACAGTATGCACTGGAAATAAACAGGTTTGGGAACAAACATAACATTCTTAGTAGGCGTTCAACTCAACTGTTGGGTTCGTCCCAGCTGGTATCCGATTAGCACAAGTGTTCAGCATGTTGTGGGTAATAATTGCTACTTTTCACAGAGAGACTGGAGAGCAATGGTTAATCAGGAGAGTTGATTAAGGAGAGGTTGATTGGGATGGTTTCATCTGCCCCTAAATTAAGTATCACTTATATTACAAATCTTTATCACCATAAAAAGGGTTCTTACAATGTTTATTGTATACTCAAAGATATATAGGGATCATATATTCAACATTTTTATTTTTGTCATTGAAACAAAGCTGAAATGCTTATAATTGATCTTCTTGGTGCATAAATTTGTTCTTGGTGCATAAGTATGTGGATTTCCTTCAGCTATTAGCAAGTTCATATTAAAGTCTTTTCCCAGTTCTATTAATAACAATAATTGATAATGTTTATTTTGCACTGAATCTCCAGGCTAAGCATTGCATATGCATTAACTCATCTAGAGTACCCCAAACATCCTAGAAAACAGTATATTAGTATCCCTGTATTACAGAAGGGAAAACTAGTTTTAAATGTTGACTATCTGGTTATGGTCACAGGGCTAGAGGCATGATTTGAAATCAGATACACCAGATTCCAAAACCTGTGCTCTTAACCATTCAGCTCTATGTTTTAGTCATAATTGTTAGTTTTGTTCTGACTACTCATAAATTGACTCAATTATTTAAATAAGTTCCCACTCTCTAAATATAAAAGGGGGCTCTATAAGTTGAAGAAATCACCTATTAGGTCACTTACCTTGGCAACCCTACTGTGCTCTTATATGCCTAAGCCAAAGGGCAAGGTGGTCATTGATATTATCAATACAGGGTGACAATTTCTTCAGAGAGCAGAGAGGATTATTGAGGGTAAACTTGTAGGCACAAGCAAGCGGGATCCAGCACAGGGTCTAAACAGGTGTTTTTTTTTCTTTTCAATTTAAAAAGTCTTTTACAAGCATTTAAAAAAATATGATTTCTTAGCAAGTGTTTTCATTTTGTATTGTAATATAAGTGGGAAAATAAGCATAGCAAAACTATTTAAGGTCTTTTAAAAGATGATCTTTTGGAAAAGTAGACTAGAGAATCACTAATATGGATAGGAGAAATAATACTGTTCCTGCCTAATCCACAAGGTTGCTGTGGGATTAAATAAAATGTCTGTGAAAATGCTATGCAAACTTAAGTTGCCTTTTTTTTTTAAATGAAGAAAACAATCTTGTAATTAAGCTCTTCATTTTTCCTTCTTTCATTGACATTTCCAAGAATGCACAATACTGTCTTTCTAATGATCCAGTTAAAAGGCAATCAAATAATTATGATATGATGTGATAAGTGAGGGAGATAAATTCTGTATCCAGGTGAGGATTGGGTAAGGCTTCAGAGAGGAGGTGACATATGAACTGGCCCCTGAAGAATGGATGGAAATCCAGCAGAAGGCCAGGAAGGAATTTTGAGCAGGAGAGGGGACACAATAAAGGCAAGGAGGGCGTCCCTCCTTGGCTTGCTCATGGAAGAAGGAGAACAGGGTTTTTGACATAGGGGATGTACAGGATGTGCAAAGTTGCAAGAAAAGACTTGTATCAAATTGTGCAGGGCCTGCGTTTTGGTCCAAGGTACAGATATTGGATCTTTTTAAAACTATAGAGCAGTAGTTTTAAACACAGACTCCATTTTAGAATTCCTTGGGGAGCTTTTAAAAAATACTAATTCCTGAGACCAATTAAATCAGAATCTTGGGAATGAAGACCAGGCACAGTTTTGTTGCTGTTGCTGTTTTAACTGGTCCCTTGGTGGTTTTTAATATGCGGCCAGTGATGAGAACCTGCACAGTCATATGAATGAGAGGACACATCAGTATCTTCAGTCAAGAATTTTGCCTTGAGCAAGAGGTCCATATACCTGCTGCCTCCGCAAACATCCTCCTAGACATTGCACAGATACCTTCCTCACACTGAGAACTGCATCATTATTTCTCTGCATGTCCCTGTTCTATACTTGGTGTAATACCCTTTATTTCTGTGACTGTCATCAAAATGCATCCAGTCCAAAACTCTCTGTTATTCTTGAGTCCTCCCTACCACAATCACCAAATTGTCTTTTCCTACCACTTAACTATTTACCCAGGTTGATTAACTGGTCCCCTGTCATACTGTCAGTGTCCTAGGCCAGCCCTGCATTTCCTCTCACCTGAATAGTAAGTGGGATTCAAGTTGCAACTTTGTCCCATTTGAATCAGTTTTCTACCTAATTGCTCCAGTGACATTTCTGAAAAATAGATCCACAAATCACTCTAATACTGGGTACCCTTTAATATCTTCTCGATTTTGTTAGAATACATTAAAAAACATTTTAACATAAATTGAAATGCCTTTAAGATTGTTTTACCTCCTGCGACCTGCCTCTTCTCTTTTGTTGCACTGCTCACTGGGGTGTCTACACATGCCGTTCTTCTTTCTTGCATTCTACACTTGGTGCTCTTCACCTGAATAACTCAGGTCGCCTTTCAAGGTATTTGTGCCTGACTCTCTGAGGCCATAAGAATCTGTGCTACCCTTATCAAGGCACTTATTAGACTGTATTTTAAATACAGGGTGGGGTAAAGGCAGGTTTACAGTTGTTCATATGGAAGATAATACAATAATTGGTAAATAACACAAGAATAAACTCTGTGTTTCAAGTAGTACTCACAACTATAAACCTACTTTTGCCCCACCTTGTACTTATTTAATTTAATATTTTACTCACAGTATATAAAGGTTTGTAGTACAAGGAGAATGTCTGTTTTGCTCATCATTTGTGTTCCCCAAATATAATAACACAGTTAATGGCACAGAGCAGGGGTTGGATAAGTATTTGTTGCATGAATGAATAAACTTGCTAATCATGGGTGTACAACAATTCAGTGAGCTATAACACTCAGGTTCTGTTTTCCAGAAATATACAGTCTAGTGTGGGAAGCAGACGAGTAAATGGAAAGACGCAGTACAATGTGAAATGTACTATTTTAGGTAAAAGCCAAGGAGTGCTATGGAGACCATAGGAGGAGCATCTAATTCGGCCTTGCCTGGGGTTAAGGGAGATTAGTTAAGGAAGATGCGGGTGAGGATTTGATGCCTAAGCTCATTTCTGAAAGAATAAATAACTTGCTAGAGAAAAGGGAAGAGCAGAAAGTGCGGGACAAAAAGGCCAGGAAGAAAGGGAAAGCAGAGCGTGGTAGAGGAACGCCAAGCGGTGAGCGTGGCTGGGGCCTGGAGCAGCGGGTTGGGAAGAGAGGGGGGGGAATGATGTGGGGACTCCAGGTGATGAAATGGATACGCATCGGGCACTTGATCTGGAGCACAGCTAAAAGCCAGTGAATATTGTAAGCAGGGTCTTGACATAGTCTGACTGGACCTTTACAGTCATCATCAACTGTACCCTGGAAACTGTCTGCGAGGGGCACAGCTGGGCGATCACTTAGGCAACCTGAGTAGTTCAGGAGGAAGATGCTCGCAGTGGACATGCAGAGATGAGAACTCCGAAGCGATATAAATGAGTACCCCCAATAGGATTTCATGACTAATAGGGACAAAGGCACAAAAGAGGGCTAGAGGAAGGAATGAAATTGTAGTTTCTGACATGGGCAGTGAGGTGGACAGCAGGGCCATCCGCTGAGATGGGGGGTGGCCGGCAAGGACCAGGCTGCCTTCAGGGGGAGGACAAGTTCAGCTTTAGACCATTTGCAGGTAGGAATGTTAGTTTGAACGTGGAATATTGTTATAGGTTAAATTATGTCACCCACAAAAGAACTGTAGAGGTCCTAACCCCCCAGTGTCTCAGAATGAAACTTATTGGGAAATAAGATCACTTGTAGATGTAATTAATATTAAATTGAAGTCATCTGAGAGTAGGGTGGGCCCTAATCTAATGTGACTGGTGTCCTTATAAGACGAATGCCATGTGAAGACAGAGACATGGTGGGGACACCAATAAAGACAGAGGATTGGAGCTATGCATCTAAGTTACTCCATACTCTTTGGAACTATGTACAAGGATTGCTACAAACATTCAAAAGCTAGCAAGAGGCAAGGAAGGATTCTCCTCTAGAGCCTAGAGAGGAAGCATGGCCCTGCCAACATTTTGATTTCAGACTTCTAGCCTCCAGAACTGTGAGAAAATACATTTCTTTTGTTTTAAGCCACCCAGTTTGTTGCAGCCCTGGGAAACTAATACAGATTTTATAACAAAGCTACCTAATATTTTTGAGCATTTACTGTGTGTCAATAATTGTTCTAAGTAATTTGTATCTACCCATTTAATCTTCATAGCATCATTATGATGTGGGTACTATTATGATTTTTTAAAAAAGGAAGAAACAAAGCAGATTAAGTAAAAGGGAGGAATTATGGGAACAGGAAAAGAAAGTAATTGGGTTATTTTTGTGTCTCCTGGATAATCTCTCCTTTTGAGACATCTGAACTGTCCCAGGAGCTGCTTTGGAGTGTAAGATGTCAGAAGGTTTCCCTTCATGTAAAAATCAAAACAAACAAAGTAACAAGCAACCGTACAGTGAGTAATACCTAAACCTACCAATTGTATTGTGTAGGCATTTGTTTCTGTGAAGGTCTCTGGCTGTCCCACCAGGCTCTGATGACAGAGATCAACATGGGAGGAAAGAGGGATTCCCCTTCCAAGTGCCACAGATGATGTATTTTGGGATGGGACATTTGCTCTATATGGTAAGAAATTCAAGGAGGAGCTGATGCACTCAGATGAAGTACGAAAGAGAATATTTGATTCCTTATACAAGTGTCAGCTTTATAACCTTGTCAGTGATTTTCCTGAAGGGTAATCAGGTTCTGGCAGCAGAGTCTTTCCTGCCCCACTTCATGGTGTTACTCAGGGCACATGGGATGACATAGATAGTCCCCGCTCCCTCTGGGTGGTTGCCAGAGGACTTGATTTCCTTCCTGCCTAACTGTTACAGAAACACATTTCCTCAGAAATAAATCCCCACCATAAATGTATATATGAGTTGAGCCTGTAAAGTTATAAGATGGATTTTCACTGTGGCTTATGGAATCAGTTTCAAAAGCTGAGGAAACAACGGAGGTGATTTAGGTTGCCAAGACCGATAAGTTTTAAGGGATAATTTATGTGATGCCGAGATATGTGATAGAGCTGAGATGATGTAAATGAAAGGATTTTTGAATGTATAAAGCACTATATAAATATATTCCTATTCAGGATAGTTAATAATTGCTGTGTATTCAGCACACTGACTGAAAATTTAATTATTTTTTTATAAGTATTGTATTTCAAGTTAAATACTATCCAAGAAAGCATTTTAAGAATGGATTTCTCTTCCAACTGAGCAGTTCTCTGGTTTTTACCATTATTTTTGTATAACCAGCAGAGATAATTTTTACTTAGCTGAGGAAGATGTACACTGTATTTCTTGCACCTTTTATCCAGGCATGTTGCCATGTGTGACACCCAAGCATTAAGCTTTGCTTATGTATGTAAAAGCACAGAACAGTTGGGCAAGCCACCTGAAATCACACAGGAAAGCAGCAGCAGGAAAAGGTTAAGACATAGCAGCTCTGACCCTCAGTTATATGCTCAGATCTTTTGAAGATTCTCCCTTTAACTAAAAATTTTTAAATATTGTATTTATACTTAAATAATGGCCTAATGAAGGAACTCAGGACTTAATTTTCAGTTTATAAATTTTTCAGCTTAACTCCAAGTTGAGACAGGAAATTCTCACATGAGCTAAGAAGTTTAACAAATGGGAACCCTGGTATTGTGCTCATTAATATATGGCTGGTAATAAAGATAATCACAGGTTTGCATACTTTTAATTATAACTTCCTCACTTAATTTAGTAATAACTGATATTGGCGTACTCATATTCTGGGAACACATATATTTAACTGTCATTCTGCTTTTCAGCAATGATTTTTAATGTCCAACTGCCCAGATATTCTTTGGGATATGTGTTCAGAATCCTGAAGAGTACATTTCTAGGTAGCTGTGAGCAATGCTCAGAGCCAATGTCTGAGGAGGGTATCTTGAAGAAAATGGCATTGTTGGCTCTGGCTGCTAACATATTACTATTGCTTATGACGCCGATGTTCTAGACAGAGGACGTTCAGATCACATCAACAGCACAGTCCGCAGCAGACAGTAACAGGAGCCTTGAGATTTTAGTTATTGTTATTATTTATTTACTTTTAATAGTCAACTGGCAGAGTTTGTTATCTTGCATGGTTATGCTCTGTCAGTAGTCAATGATTGTTCTACCTTCATAAATGAGTATAAAAAATTACAAGCATTCAAACTAACATGGCCATCTCTACTTTTATATTACTATACATTTAAGAATAAAATAAAATAAAGTAATAAAATAAAATAACAACAACGAACAATAGACTGATGTCACTGGCAGCTATTTGTGAGGGATGGGGGTGGGAAGAGAACCCACTGTTTGAATGAGGGCAATGTCAGATTGTTACTTTGAAATATCTGCCAGAAGAGTTTGGGGGATAATTAGGTAAACACTCCGAGAAAAAACATCTCTCGTAACTGTGTGTATTTACATACATATATGTGTGTGTCTATATATATGTGTGTGTGTGTATATTTCTTTGTATTGCATCTTTTCTTTGAAATTTTACCTTTTAAATCATACTGAATACATTTTTAAGTTGCAACTTGTCTTAACTCTGGAAAGTAACAAGTTATGTTAGTTTTTAAAATAAAATATTCCCTTTTCTTTATAATCATTTTACCTCAACTGGCTATTACATCAAAAAGTATAAATGCCATGTTTCAATTCTAAAAATACTATTGCCTCAAATGAATTCCAAGACATGCAAACATCTATGCTATAGATATAAGACAGAAATGTTGACACAAGCAGGCCCTACTCCTTTGCAACTTATCACAATTACATTTTAAAGTAATTTAAAACCTCATTTAACACTTGCATTATAATCAATACTCTAAAATATGTAGATAATATTGAAATCTACTTGGGTACTGCTATGTACTACTATGAATTTGGGAAGTACTAATTTGACCACCAAATGGCAACTTTGTAGGATTACCCTTGTAAACTATTTCATATGTCTCTTTATTTCCAATACAACAAATACTTATGTATCACACTTGATTCAGCTAAAGGTCCAAATAAGACATTTCAGGTTTTTAGCAAGACTGACATCAGCATAATAATGTGATATTCTTTCTGCTTCACTCTCAGCCCTGTGGATTGGAAGATCAGAATTTAACTGGACATCATGCTAATGATGTATGAGAAAACAATCTAATTGGCTCTCCACTCTAGTCTACTGTGCTAAGTACATACATATTTTAAATCAATTGGTTTAGTTATTCAACTCACATATCCAAAATAAAATTGCACAGTGAAATAGAAAGAAAATACTGCTTGAGAAAGATTTGAAATATTAAACAAAATGTTTTTCATAACAATAAAAATTGTCCATGTTCCTCTGACTTATCAGTTTAAACATGAATATGAAGGTCATCTACCTTGCATATAGAGGAAAAGTGTGCCATTGCTGAGATCAGCCCTTGAGTCAAGCATGAAAACTCAGATTCTGACTGTCCATCCAAAGTAGTTCATTCTAAAATGAAAACAAAATCAGATGAGAGCAAAAAAATTTAATTATTTGGACACAGTAAAATAATTATTTATTTGACTGAGTTTTTCACATGGTTATAATGACAGGGTTATTGATAAACCTCAGTTTCTGATTTTTCAAAATATGCTACAGAACACCATGGTTTCATGAAAACCATCTCAAAGGAGATGTAAATCCTTAGTCACCAGCCAGGATGTGGCGGGTCTCAGGAAGCAGAGCTATCTGTAGCCCTGCATGGGTGCCTACAGAGGTAGAGGTGACATGGAGCAAAGCCGGGAGATAGATGCACAGCTCACCCTCGGTGCAGAACCTAAATATTAGCTCAGGAATTTTATCAAATGCTCCACCTTTAAAGGATTTTCTCTCTTTCCAAGAAGTCTTTTGCAAATAAAATACTATTTTCCTTTTCACAAAAACCTGGATAGGTTCAGGAAATGTCTGTTCTTGCTTATGTTATAGCCTTTTGCTTTTCAGAGCAAATTCCCTACAGCAAAGATATTATCCAGATCACTATAAATGTGTGTGTGTTACACACTCATATATTTTTAAATTACTCTTCCTCAAGTTTTAACAAATCAGAAGATTTAGTTATTTAATTCTATGGCTTCCTATTTTCTAAATCTTACAAAATACCAACATCTATTTTGTCTGCAAACCTGATCTCTTTCATCTTAACCCACTTATGAACCTGTTTTGACTGTGAATAGGGAGGATCATACCCACACAAAGGACCCATTTCTTAAGTTGGATGTGATTTTTTTACATGTTAGAAAATGAAATAAAAGCAGAGAAGTGAAAAGGTGAAGTTTGGCGGGAAAGGTGTTTTGTCCTGTTTATTTTAGCTGTATGGAAATGAAAAGGTATCACTGACTCATTTACTGGTCCTTAATGTTGTAGGCTGACTTATTGGAAGGTTTTCCCGTGTTCTCACATTACACACGGTGGGCGCGCGCACACACACACACACACACACACACACACACAATAGATACTCAGTTACTATTTATGTATTATCATCTGCCAGGGGCTTTGAAATTTCTGTTTTGCATCAGAGACAAAGAATTCCTCTCTCTGACTGCTCATTGAAGGTTTCCTGACACAAGAACATAATTAACTCTTTACTGGCCTAACTAATTTCTGCATTTTAAAAAGTAGCCAGATATGACAAAAGTGGAGCACTCAATCCACAGGGTGGCCATTAGCTGCACTCCGTTACTGTACGTTCTCAATTCAGACCACAATTACTGTCAGGGAATTGCACTGGAAGCTCCTTCTTGTACGCAAACAGGGATATTATTCATTAAAGAGCACTTTCAATAAAATACAATCTATATTTTTTAATGAATATTTGAGAAAGAAAATACAATCTTGGGTTCAGAAACCTGCAATATGGTTATTATTCTTTTAATAACACAGACTTTCTCATGTACATATACTGAGAGATGTAGGAGAAGGAAGCAGAAATGAGATGGCAGGCTTTAACTCAGAAGAAATGAAAAAAGCCGAGCCACAGTAAACTAAGTCAATGTTAAATAAGGATTTCCTGGAACCACCTACAGCAGACACAGCTTTCTATGGGTTTTATTGATATCCCCGAAATAGTAGATTTTACTTAAATCTTTCAAGCCCAGTTAAATATGAGAACATGGGGCACTTCAGGGACTTAAAAAAACCAAGAGGCCCATCTAAGACCTTCCCTTGCTCCAAGAATCTGCCACTCGATAACCCAATTCTCTTTCTCTTAATGTACTTTTAATTTTAGTGACTGCAATTTTCATATTTTCCGACTGTTGATTCTGATAAAACACCTACCTGGTTGCAGTTTCTAGGAAATGATATCAGCAATGTTTAATGCTCAGGAAAAATGTCTGCAATTACTTCCCTCTAATGAACTTTAAATATGACTCCGGACTATTAAAAAACAAAAACAGAACCAGGAGTGTGTGCGTGTTTGTGGACATGCACAGTATGTGCACACTCGCACACACATATTTATAAGAAAAATGCACCAGTGGATTTATTAAATGCAAGAGCAGTTTGTTCTGGTAGCACTCTATGGTAGTCCAGCTACATTGCCAATTGCTTCAGAGAGCAAAAGCACAAACAAGCATGTTGATACAAACTGAGTGTATCTCTTTGACAAAAAAATTCCAGGAATTTTGTGACTCAAACAAACATTCCATTGAAAATATAAATTATGCTTCCAGAAAACAACTAAATTATAATTTTTATAGAAATGGAAAATAAGTGAAAAGAACCTATTTTTTAGGAAACAATGCAACATCTTATTAATGAAAAGGAAGACCATTAATTTAGTGTCCTAAAGAAAACAACTCTCACATACAGGCTTAAATTCACAGAGAGTTAAATAATTTAAAATCATAGCATGCAAAACCCACTTCCCCATTCCCTACAAAAGAAATTGAGTGCCAGTTCATTTTGAATCAGGTTTCACTAATAAGATGATAGCTAATTTTGAACTAAATTCACTGACGATGAACATGTATTCCCCCTCCCCCTCTTTTATTCAGTTTGGTTACCCTACAGAGACCATGATTGGATGATACCCTGATTGAATATTTGAGAATGGGGCCGTAGGAAAAATACCTTTCAGTATTTCCTAAGGCAGGCTGTTTCTCCTCCTGCCTATCACTGGCAAACGGAAAGGAAGAATTTAGATTTTCAGAGGCAGCACTTTGCTTGTGTGTGCCAGTCATGCATGGAGTGAAATGTGTTAACCTTTAAACAATTTGGGAGTGGATGCAGTTAATAGGTAAGACAGATAGTTACAAAGTCCTGATTAACTACAGAGCGCACAGACATGTGGAAACTTGTCTGCGGCGAAGGGGAAGAGACAGCCGCGATTATTTACTGTTCTGGAGACCAGGTCCCAGGAACAGAGCGAGGCAATTCTGAACGGCAACATTGCCCTCTTTTGGCAAAACAGTGCACGATGTATTTACCTCGCTCTCAGGTGAAAGCATGTCTCGGGGACACAGAAATTTTCCACATCAAGAAAAATGACACACACTAAAACAAAGTCAAGCAGGCAGAGGGAAGGAGGTCACCTATGAACCCACAGCCAGACGCAACTCTAATACAGAGAGGAAAGAAGCTGAAGTGATGGGCTAACAAAGCAGCTTTCGGACTCCGTCTTTCTGTTGTCCAGCTCCGGGGGCAAACGGTTGCTTTCACCCGCGTATTTACCCGTGACGGCTTCAAGCCATCTGCAGAGTCACCGGAATCACGCAGGACTCGGTGCGTGCACAGAGAAGGCAGCTCCCGGGGCTCCGAGCCGCCGGCGCTGAAAGACGCGCGGGGTCCGCGGGCGCGCGGGGCGCACGGAGCGGGGCGCGGGCCCGGCCAGGCGCGGCCGCAGATGCGCGCGGTCCCCGCGACGCCCGCGGTGACTTAGCAGAGGAGGAAATGGGCCTGATCCCATCAAAGAGGGGAGAGAAAACTGTCAGGAGGAGACACCGTGTTAAACTAATTACTTTCGTTCCCGTTCCCGTTGCCAGTGCCACTCTTTAAACAATACAATTTCAGGCTCGTCCTCCGTCTCTCCTGCCTGTTTTTCAAGTGAAAGACGGTCTCTGGCAGGATTATTGTTACGGGATTTTTTTTTTTTTTTTAAAGGGATGCCTCTGGAATTTAGGAATATCCAGTACAAATGCAGGTGTACTGAACCAGTTTAGAAATGTATTCATGATATTATCCTCTCCCTGACTATGAAATGAATCCCCAGGCCTGCTAGTCCTGCTAAATATAACATCCTGGCTAGGATAGAGGCTAAACCTATTTGCAGAAAGGTGCCTGTTTCGTGAATGCTCCCAGGTCTCTCAGGGGCAAGTACAACAGTTTGAAAGGAAGGTGAGCATTACACTGTATTCTTGTTCATTTAACTAATTCTCACTAAATAAAATACCAGTCAGGAGCAGCGAGTTTCTGCAGGAGAACATCTAATTGTGAAATAAATAGTCACAGTCCAGAAGCGGGAGAGGCGGCTCACATCTGTATCTGTTAACTGATTTTCTTCTTCTTCCTTCCATTCTTGTGACTTGGAATACGTGAACTGTTATGTGATTTTTATGGTCAAAATAGTATTTGAAGGGAATTAGAGTGTGATGTTTAGATCACATCTTCCTCGTAGGATTCGTTTGCCAAAAGTTCTCGACTCCCTCAACATTGCTCTAGATAAAAATTCTGAGAAACTATTTTGAGCTTTTTGGCAATCAATTTGGAAAGGTCAATTAATTCTATTAGTGCTAAAAGTTTACAAATGGCTTTTAAATAAATCAGCTTATTTTATCTTTACAAAAATCCAGTGAGGTAAGTAAGGATCTACAATTACCTCCACTTGGCAGGTGAGGGATCAGGAGACCAGCTGGCCAAGAGTGCGCAAACTCAGGCTTCTAGTGTTTCATTTTTGTGCTCTTTTACTTTCCTTTCTATTTGATATGTAACTTACTTCCCTTACCTGCCTTAAAGGCAAAGGGAGTGGAAACTAGGCCCCCAATCCCTTCCAAATAGCATGGAGAAGTTGAAACTGTATAGAAAAGCATTTTAAAAATGAAACCGGACTTGGGCCTTCCTGTTTTTTCATGTTCAGATTTAAAACTGCAACATCATCTCAATGGAAGCTCATTTCATAAGGTACCTCATTCCATGAGGCAAAAACAGAGTTTTTTACTTTCTCAACTCCATCTCTATCAGTACATTTCAAAGTGACAAATAAAGTTATCCACTGATGTCCTCCTCTGTCACAATCAAATTGACATTTATCTCTCCCGTATCCCGTGACACCTCACCACATTGCATCTATCAGCCTCTGCGGGCCTCAGACCTGAAGCAAAGCAAGCTAATCTCCGGTGGCAGTATCTGAGGGGTACACAGGTGGCAAAAGCAATTGCATAGGTCTGCCACCAAACACAAACAGCACTGCCAGGTAAGCCTTGCTAGACAGCATTGTTCTTAGACCCTATTTTCCCTGAATTCCCCTTTGAACCTAAGGAATTTGCTTACTATTACCTGTAAAAGAAAGACTATGTCCTTGTGCAAATTTCTCCTGGCAAAACATGCAAAACCGTATTACGGTAAGAAGGAGCCAGTTCCCTATAGTCATCCATGTCTTTCTGCATGAATGTGTTCACTGACCTTTGAGGCCAGCATCATAATTTTGTGTGTGTGTATTTGGCGGGAGGTAGAAGTCATTTCTTCCAGGATAAAACAAGAAGAAAAATCAGCAAGATTGCTGCTCTTTACATATGGAAAGAGAAACAAAATTTCCTGTTTCTATGAGTGCTGACATTGACACATACTATATAGCTTTAGAGTAACTTGTGAGGCCGTTTCTTTTTCACATAGGAAATACAATTCAAGTAAGATTCAAGTGACATTTTCCAACATGATACTCAAGTTATAAATAATAATGGTTCCCGGATTTTTTTTTCTGGATCAAAATGAATCCAAAATGATTCAAATAGGTATTGCTACTATAATTTACTCAGTTGGTCAAATAAGAGTGCTCATACTAGTGGCAAAAAAATCTGAAAATAAAAACCAACATATTTTTCACCTTTTAAAAATGTTGTTTGTACACCTGGTTCCTGACTGGGAAAAGAAGAGGTATATATATCATAAACAGTTACTGTCACAGCTTTCAAAGAACCTTTATTAATAAGACACAATGTCTTATTTACATTCTATAAAAGTTTTTTTGGATTTCTTAGGACTGCTTTCACGTCCCAATTTTTAAATTGCTTTCAGACATTTCATAAGTATCCAAGTGTTTCCTATATATATTTATTTTTTGTTATAGTCCTCCTTAAAGTTGGCTGTTTTTACATTCTCTGTATGGCTTCTCACTATTTTTTTTTATTAGTATTAATTTGGTCTCCTGGTTTAAGTGACCAATTTCAATAACAATTTCTGCCAGGTGAAGGAACATAACTGAATTTCCCAAAGTGAGCAAATAGGAGCTGCAAAATTGGTTAGCCTGGAGAATAATTTGATTTATTTGCATGCGAAGTTGCAGACTTTCTGATGCTTAATGGAATGGAGCTGCGGTGGTTTTCAAACAATGCACATGGACAGTCCCCTCATTCAGTACGGGTTATATTCTGAAAGTTCATTTGTAAGTCGCTTGTGTGGAACTCAGAACGCATTTTGCTGCAGCAACAGTATCATAATGATGATTAGGAGCTCAGGCCAACCTCCTTTCTCCCCTTCCCCCCTTCTCTGCTGCGCAATGTTGAGACATTGTTTTACATTTTCAAAGAAAACCTAGAAAAAGGATGGGTGTTTTCATACCAGTCATCAAACAACACAGGAAAGTAACAAAACTGAAAAGGCTGTTCTGGAAATGTTGGTGCTTGAGGAAAGCACGTTTAATTACGAGAGGGGGAGGGCGTGGGGAGACGGCTGCGGCAGCTCTGGAGGGGCCTCCTGGGCTCGCGCGAGGCGCTGGCCGTGCCCAGTGCTGGCCCGCGGTGGTGTCTCATCTCCGTTCACGGTCAGAGGCTCTCCTCTCCTATCACAGGTATGTCGTGTATCATGAGTGCTTACGAGCCATAACTGAGGCCACTGTTTCTCTCTGAGGAATTGCTAAAGGGGCCCAGGATTATTCGGAGGTAACAAGTCAGACAGAAGAGGGAGAAAGGGGGTGTTGTGCTTTGGAGGGGAAAGCAGCGTCAGCAGAGTGACTACAGCCAGCACCGAAGGCTTCCAGAAGGGAAACTGAGGGGTTGGTTGCACACGGTCGCCGGAGGAGAGGAGCAGGCAGCATTGCCAGCCTCCCGAGGGAAGGTGGGGTTCCGCATCCCCACCCTGGAAAGTGGGTTTCCTCCAGAAAGAGTAGCTAAAGGGAAAGTTAAGGGATCTGAGTGTGTCCAGTCTGGGTAAGGGATTCTTTCTTTGTCAGATACCCACAAGTTTAGAAATGTCTGCTTTTTTTTAGGGAGTTATAATGAATTGGAATCAGCTCCCTATGTTTGAGCCTAGAAATTATCTGAAAATGCATATTATATATAAAATACAAAATTATTTACTTTATTGTCACTGTCTTCTGAACTCACCATTGAAATAGCCAGCAACAAATTAAGTATAACAGGATTAAGAAAATTTGTCTTTCCTCCATCCTAACTACTCTGTGCAAATCAAATAGTTTGTTATTATGGGTTTTCAAAAAGGGCCCTGGTTGCATATTCTTTAAAAATTTACTTCTTGCCCCGGCTGGTGTGGCTCAATGTGTGGGCCCTCACACTGAAGGATTGTGGGCTCAATTCCCAGTCAAGGGCAGGTACCTAGATTGCAGGTTTGATCCCCTGCCCCCATTGGGGCTTGTGCAGGAGGCAACTAATCAATGTGTTTCTCTCACATTGATATTTTTTTCTCTCTCTCTCCCCCCTCCCTTTTTCTCTTCTCTGTCTAAAAAAATCAATGGAAAAAATATCTTCTGGTGAAGATTAACCCCAAAAAATTACTTTTCATAAATTGTGAAAAAATAATACATTGCAAAATGTTGAAACCCAAATTACATTTTAAGTAGTTTGTAACGGGGTGTGTGTGTGTGTCTGCATGTGTCTGAGTGTGTGTTTGTGTGCATAAAGACAAAACGGATCCTTGGAATGACATATGCATTTAAATAGAATCCTTAGTTGTAGATATACAAAAGGAATAATCTTACTTTATTCCATTTCATTCATTGGTCACTTTTGAAGTATTGGAAATATTTTCTTATTAAATATATCGAAGTTTTAATGGCATGTTATTTAAATGTACTATGAATAACTCCTTCCAAGAACCCTGTGAAATGGGTTCTATATAAATCCCATGTGTCAGATAAGAAAACTGAGACTCAGAAACATTACATAATTCATCCAAAATTTTATTTATGGTATCTGGTGAAGGGATTTAAATACAAATCTGCTTTATCCAAAAGCTACTGTGCCTTACAATTATATTAAAAGTGCTTAAAAATGGACTCTAATGCAGAGAATAGGTAGCATAGAAAAAAAGATAAATTTTCTTCCTTAATCTAGTTATGCTTAATTTGTCACTGCCTAGTTCAGTAGAGCTCTGAGGGTGGTGAAAACCTGAAAACAGATCCATCCCCACGTGGTCTGATGGATCATTTTGCTCCTTTTGCGATAAGACATCCTCCAGCTGACTCATAAAATCAGTGCCTCTGGTCAGGAGGAGTAGTGAGAGAGCTCGGGTTAGATTTTACCACAATCATTCCTGCTACCGAAAAAGCATGAAATTATGCTTAGTGTGGCCAGTCGTATCTTCCCACAGATGAAAGACTGCATTCCTGTTAGACTAAAAATATTACTGATCAATGCAATTACATGTTAAATAGTCACCAAGGTTGTTTTTAATGTTTGGTTTCTTTCATTATTAGCTTTAAGTTATATAAATAAGGCTTCAGTTTACAGTGGCCTACTAGACACATGTGTATCCTCTGGTTCTTCTCGGGACCCTCCTTCTGTGTGAATGAATGCATAGAAGTACAAAAAGAAATAATCTCTTGGTGGAGAAGAGATTTTTGAAGGGTGAGTCAGAAATAAGTGAGAGATTTCAACAATTTCAACAAAAACAGAAAGCAGATGAACTTGAGCAACTGGGTGAAATGGGGAGGGTGCAGCCTAGATGGAACACACTGTAATATTGCCACAGAGAAGTCTGAAGACAGTTTTCTCTTCAATGGAATTTTTGGAAAAACCTGGGCCTAGAGTTGTCACCTAATGGAGAGGGTTGGCCTGAGATTCAGGGATGAAAACAGAGGAATAAATTAAAAACCTTTATAAAGGCCAAATGCAGTTATGACTATATAGGTAGCCAACATTTACTTGCAGATAGAAAACTGATAGGTTTTCTCTAAAGGTACAGCCTAAAATATCTGTTGAAAACGAAGTCTTCAGGGCACTAAAGCTTTCCCTTCTCATTCCTGAACTCAAGAGATTCCTAAAAGAGTCAGATCCCCCTACTTGAGATAGAAGGCTGCCAATTGGAATTTTCACTCAGTTTTGAGACTTAGGGAAAAACAATCATATGGATCTTGTGACACAGGTAACTCAAATTAGCTACCAATTTCTTTAATCTTACATATAAAGCCTCACTAGGAAGAAGCATACTAGTAACAACAAAGAGGCTGAGGTAAACAAACAAAAAATGAATACAGAAGGAAAAATATTATTCAAGGAACAGTAAGGAGTTTGATATACACTGATGCTGTGATACTCAAAGTGTGCTCAACAGCCTAGCTGCCAGCACTCAACTATTGGCTACTGGTCCTAGAGAGGTAAAAACTTTGTGCCAGAATCGAACCCACTCTGAGTTAGCTGCTGCTTCTCTCTCAAGTCCTCCATGAAAAGCATTCATTTAATTTGTGATGCAAGAACGATAACTTAAGTGCTTTCCAAGATCCATCACAATCTGGGATCTTGAATAGCACCTGTAACCTTCTCAAAGAGATTTGAGAAAATATAGCATCCAAGAAACAAGTACAAAACCCAAGACATTACAAAAAGGAGATAATTAGGTAAGAACAAGGATATACTGATGATCAATTATTTTTAAAATTGAAATATTTGATGATTAAATACAAAAATATTTCCAAGGGAAAAAAAAAGGTAAAGAGACAAAAATTATAGAAGGTAAATAATAAAGATGCCAGTAACCCAGAAGTTTCAACATTCTACTAATAAGTGTTCAGAAAAAGAAAAACAGAAAAGTGAAAGTAGACAGAGGGAAATTATCAAATAAAAATAGAAGAAAAATTTCCAAAGGTAGTAAAGGATAAGTTTTCAGATTAAAAGTGTACATAATTGTCGAATGGAATGACTTTTGAAAATCCAATTCACATGTGAACGGATAACTTTGAAATTTTAGAAAGTAAATAGAAGATCATAAAATCTTCCAGTGGGAAAAACATGAATTATCCAAGTGCATTCTAGAATACCTACAATGTTCTCAATGTTCTGAATATATGGAAAGAAATATATATACACATAAATATACATACATATAAGTTTAATATACAGTTTTATAACTAAGTTTTTGATAAGATAAGGACAGTATAAAGACACTTGCATACATTCAAGAATTCAGGAAGTGTACTTCACTTACATCCCCTCCAAGAGTGTTACTTAAAAATATACTGCAGCAAAGGGTGTCTTTTAGGAAAGAGGAAGAGGTCGGTGGGATCAATCCAGGAGTATGTATTTCAACTCAACAGAGCAGAGAAGGGAGCTTTTAGAATGACAATTGTACACAGTCCTACTACCAACCAATCAAGAGTGAAGCCAGGTTTCATGGAAAAACGGAGACTCAATAAATTAGTTTTACTAAGAACCTGAAAAAAACTGTGGTTACAAAAAAGAGAAGTATTTTATAAAGAAATAAGTTCTAGGAAGAAAATATTTTCAAGAAAATTGAGATCAAAATATCAGACAACAGAAAATATGATCATTTAAAACCATAATTATAGCATAGGAGAACAGAATCCATTTTTGTTGTCCTTATTGTTGAAGTTAGAAACATTTTCCATCAAGTCATCCAGAGGTCATAACATTGAGCAAGAGAGAAAAATATTATATTTCTAGTATACTAATTGGCTCAGTAGTGAAAAATCTTTACATAGCCATAATAATGTTATGCTTTATAGTGTTTTCCAATTTGTAGAGTCAATCCATGGCCAGAGTTTAGAAGACAGCTTTAGCTTGTAGAACAGAATGTAAATGTTAACAGTATTAATAAGGTAAAAACGCAAGAGTAATAGACAGAAGGTAGGATATGGAGAGTGGGAAAAAAGATAGAAGAACGGGTGCTAATGTCATTATCTGATAAAATGGAGAACAAAGAGATATTATTGAAAGTGATGTATCAGACTTCATGCCAAAGCAATATAAATTCATGTTCTGAAATATACTCTTCTATTTAAACCATATAACAATTCTTTACAATGTGATTCCATAATCTGCTCCCGTAAACTCCTCTAAAAAGTCTAGTCTCCCTGCACTTCAGGGGTGGTAAGAGTGATCTAATCATCAACTCGCTACAATTACTCTTGCGCAGAACTGTAATAGGCAGAATAATGCACCCCTTTCGAAGACATCCATGTTCTAAACCCCAGAATGTATGAATATGTTATCTTATGTGATAAAATGTAATTTGCAAATGTGATTAAATTAAGAATATTGTGACAGGAAGATTATCCTGGATTATCCCATGGTCCCAATATAATCACAGGAGGAATTCCCTTAGAAGAATGAAGCAGAAGGGTTAGAGTCAGAGGGAAAGTTGAAGATGCTACTCTGCTGACTTCTGAAGAAGGATGGGAGGGACAAGATATTCAGGTGGCCCTTAGAAACTGAAAGAGTAAGGGAACTAAATTCTCCAGTACACAGACCTGCTGACACCTTGATTTTAGCTCAGTACAACCAACTTTGAATTTCTGACTTCCAGAAACATGACATAATAAATTTGTGTTGTTTTATGACAGTTTGGGGTAATTTGTTAGAGTATGAATAGGAAACTAATATACAAGCCAATTTACACAACTCATCAAGAATGGATTTCTAGTTCTGGCCAGTGTGGATCACTGGTTAGAGAGTGGGCCCAGAGCACCAAAGGGTCACAGATTAGATTCTCAGTCAAGGACACGTACTTAGGTTGCAGGTTCGTGGCGGTGCATGCTGGAGGCAACCAATTACAATGTCTCTCTTTCACGTTGATGTTTCTCTCTCTCTCTTTCTCCCCCCCCCCCCCACTCTATCTAAAATCAATGGAAAAATATCCTCAGGTGAGGATTAACTGGAAAAAAAAAAGCAAAGTAAAACTCACTGTCATCTGAATCGGGAGAGAAATATGAAGAAGTAAGTTGGGCAAAGGCTATGCCTGCTGGGTAGTGCATCTGCTAGAGGAAGTTCAAGGGTGAAGAAACTAGAAGAAAAGGTCATGCTTGGAATCAAGGACTAGAATAGGGCATCCTCAGATTAGAGAGTAAGCTGACAGGAGCTCTAACAGATCACTGACTGAGGCCAAGGCTTGTATAATTTGAACTGGATTTCTAAGAAAAGGAAGGAGATTCAACCTTGCATCTGAAGCCTGGGTCAAGGCTCCCAACAGTTCAAGAATCTGGATTTGAAATACTCGTATTTACTCTGCAGCAGAAGAGTAACACACTTCCAACACAGATTATATTCTGTTTGAGGGCCCCAGACAAGGAACGACGTGCAGTCAACTGAAAAATTTCAGACAGAAAAAAATGGAGAGAGAAACCGATTTCTAATCAAGAAAAGCCTGTACATTATTATTAAAAATTAATGCCAAAAAATAGCAAACAAAATTAAAATCAACTACTAGGAGACATTCAATGCAACCAAAATAAAAATAAACTAATTAAAAAGTACTTTAGAAACAAATATGTTTAGAATCTCAAAGAGAAAGGATTGAATTATATCTACTAAAATAAAAAACAAAACCTAAGAAATTCTGAAATAAAACCAATAATTAATGAATTAAAACATTTAAAAATTTTAAAAACCAATAATAGACAGGAAAGAACCAATTAGAAATGTCGGAAAATAATTTAAAAAATAGGGATTAAAAACCTGAAAAAAAGGAAATAAAATCTAGGTGGATAAAAATGAAGAATGTATGATTCAAGTTAGCACCAGGGATTTCATCCAGATTGTAACACAGAGTGACTAAATATAAAAAAAAAATTAAAGAGAAGTTAAAAAAATAAACAACATGGGAACAGATTGAGAAGCTCCAAGGTATGTTCACTAGTAAATCCAGAAGAGAGTAGAGCAAATGACTAGGGAAGAAATACTGCAGAGAATATGGTGAGACTTTTCAAAAATTGGAAAAGAAATAATGTACAGATATAAATCTCTATCTAGACATATTGTGATATAACTGCAAAACATCTGTTATTAAAAAATCTTGTAATCTACCAGAAAAGTGATAAATTACCTACAAAAGAATGAAATAATAGTAGCCTCCTCACCAGCATAAATGGTTTTAAGAAACAAAGGAATACCTTCAGAACGCCCTTATTTCTAAAAATCAATAAATATATTTTCTAGAAATCATTATAAGCCAAACTATTATTCAAGAGTGAAGACAAAATAACTACATGTTTAGATAAACAAAAATTAATCACTTATATGCCCTCCCAGAAAAAATAATTCTGGACTGTGTTTCACAAGAAGAGACAAAGAATGCTTATAAAAATATAGTGGTCTCTACAGAAATTGAAAAATTTTATCAATAAACTAAACTACTTTAAAAACAATTATACTCTTAAAAAGGAAGGTACAATTCAAATGTAAGAGTACAATAGGAAGGAAGTGGGTGGGGATTCAAACAAGCTTTTTTTATTTGAGAAAAATAAAAATAATATGTTGGAAATTTTCATAAAAATCAAAGGTATTTCTGAAAGTGTATGGAACAAGAAATACAGGCTGAAACATTTTAGCTCGATTTAGATATTTAAGTGATATAAGATTTAAACAAAATTTAAATTCCACATATTGAGAAAAGAGAAAGGAGGGAGTTAGTGTATGTGAATCAAAGGATAATCCAAATAGATAATGAACTCATTGAGCTCAAAGGGGACCTCTGTGTATGTGGGATCACAGTTTGAAAGGGGTGGGATAGAAGCTGAAAATACTTGTGATAAACAGTGAGACATTTGCTAAAATCCAGAAATACTTAACTGTCATTGATGTCAAAGGCATTTGTTTCCTCTAAGATTGTTCCAACATTACATTGGGCAGCACTTGCTTTTATAGGAGGTAGGTTTATATTATGAATAACAGAATTGTTTCTATTTAGTTTAAAAGGTCTCTTTCCTGAAAACTGCTGGGTTTTTGGACAACTAAATGTGATTAAAATAACCCTTCAGTCGAATTAGTTCTTCCTATGAAATTTATCAGAAAGGAGAGAATAAAATAACAGCATCCAGGTTTAGGACTAAGGCAAGTGCTGATGTTTTCTTGATGTTTTCTAAAGGTGTTTTCAGATAAAGAACTCTGAACTTCTTAACAGACTCAGTTCCAGCTAACTTAAGAGAAAATTCTTAAGAAAAATAAGAAATTTTCCTAAATTTTTATTATCTTTTGAGATTAGTCATAGGAGCTATTTTTAAATCTGTTTCTTCAAGAGAGAATTTTGAAAAGTTTTTTTATACATTTAGGTTTTTTCTCATGTTATTTTTTTAAATGCTTAAGTAATGTTTCTTTAAAAATTTACACATTGCAGAAAGTTAAAAGGAAGGGAAACAATTACCTGTAGTCCAATCGTACAATTTCAATTTCTGTGAGTTGTATTGTTGTGTATAATATTCTCCTCCCCTCCTCCCTCACCTCTTCTCCTCTTCTCTTTTTTTTTTAAATCACCATGTATGGATTTTGTTTAGTTGCTGTAAAAAAATTTTTTTTACATAATTGTAATCAACCTGCATATAAATTTTTGCTCTTTTAAATGGAAACTTTCAATAATTTATCCACCCTCTTCCAGTCCTTTGGAGAACTACACTTTTTGTTTTGAAATACATAACTACTTCATTTATTTGTTCATTGAATGTTTCCTGACATATGCCTTCTAAGGTACTGACTGTTCTCCGTGCTAGGGAAAGAGAGAAACATCTTCCCTCATGGAGCTTACACCCTGATGGGGAGAAACTCACACTAATGATAATATATAATAATGTATGTACTACATTAGAAAGTGGTATGTCCAATGGAAGACATATATCTGAATAGGGAGATGAGGGGTGCTGGGACAAGGCTCTGATAATGGAAGAAATAAAATACAATAAGCATTGCTAAGAGAGTCACTTAAAACAGAGTCAGGAAGCTATTAGGAAGTGGGGCTGTGCACACCTTGTCTCAGTTCTCAGAGCTGCTGTTAAGTTGCAAACCTGTTTCTAAAGTCAGCTCTAGGCTGAGCTATAAACATCTTGGAACAACTGCTATATGAACACATTTGGACTTTACCTGTTAATTGTAGTTTTTGCCTCCCTCATTTGCATATTGAAACTAGCCAGTCCCACCCTGCCGGGTGTGGCTCAGGGTTTGAGCATCGATCTAGGTAGGATCCAGGAGATCCCAGTTCGATTCCCGGTCAGGGCACATGCCCGCGGGGGCTTGCAGAAGGCAGCTGATCAATAAGGACTCTCTCATCATTGATGTTTCAATTCTCTCCCTCTCCCTTCCTCTCTCTGAAATAAAGATATATTTTTAAAAAAGAAACAAGAAACTAGCCAGTCCCTGTTAACCTCACCAGCAATCTTTGATTTGCATGAACGAATTACATTTTGTGGTTTTGGCTTTTATAAATCCTGCCTTTCTTTGTTGTCTCCTCAGTCTGAGCTGCTGCCTGAATCTGAGTCTCTAGGATTTGAATCCTTTAAGGCCCCAAATAAACTTTTAAATTGCTTGACAGCCTCAGATCTTTATTGGTTAACAGTTCCAATACAGGTAGGGAAGGAAGGCCTCTCTGAAAGATGACATTTGAGCAAAGATGAGAAATTAGCGAGAGTCCATGTTGCTATCTGAGGGAAGAGTGCTCCAGGCAGTGAAGAGCTAGGGCAAAAGCCTTGATGTGGGAGCATACTTGGCAAGGAAGAGCAAGGAGGCTGGAAAGGGTGGTCAAGTTGTGGAGAGAGCTTAGTGATGTAATTGGGCAGTGGGGAGCAAGTCATGTAGTATCTAAGCATTAAGTTCTTTGACTTTTATTCTAAGAAAATGGAGAGCCAAATTCACGGAAATTAGTTTCAGTGGAAATTTGAGCAAAACATTTAATATTTTTGAAAAATGAAGAAACTGGAAAATAATATTATATACTGTAGTGTAAAGAGGAAAATTTCAGGTCATTTCAGAAAGGACTGAGTGACCTTTCAATCTTTTGCTTCTAAAATTGGACTTTGGCCCGGCCGGGCGGGGCTCAGCGGTTGAGCATCGACCTAGGATTCAGATCGGGGTTCGATTCCAGGTCAGGGCACATGCCCGGGTTGCGGGCTAGGGAGCTAATCAATGACTCTGTCATCATTGATGTTTCTATCTCTCTCTCCCCCTTCCTTTCCTCTCTCTGAAATCAATAAAGATATGTTTTAAAAAAATAAAATAAAATAAAATTGGACTTTGTACAGTAGCATTCTATTCAAAAATGTTTTTGGGAGAAAATTGTTATATGATGGGTTTGTCACTGAGTTATGACTCAGCCGGGTATTTAATCTGCCCTTGATTTAATCTTGAGATACTTGGTGCCAGGGCATTCTGACTATGGTCTCTGCTATGGAATTCTCTGTTCAGGTTGTCTTTTCATTTAAAGTTAATTGGAAAAGTATCTGTGTGCTACCGTTTTCAACCACCTGAAAGCACAGGCAAGTATTGCTGAGTAAAGTATTCTTGGACTTCTCTTATCTTCCTGTGTATTTTGTTGATGAATAAACAGAACAGTAAGAGCAACTGGGTTTTGGCATTATCATTAGAGCTGGAGTCATACATTCTTAAATTGCTATGCTTTTGATTGCATTAATGGTACTTAGGATAAACAAATACACTTAAAGAATCTACATGAATATGTTGAGTGGTAAAAAGGCTACCCATAATCCATGTTGTCTTTGTCATTAATATGAAAATCACTCACTTAATATTTGTTGAGTACTTACTCTATGTCTGGGACTGTTTTGGGCACTGCAGACAGAAAAATGAACAATAATATGGTTCTTGCCTTCATAGAGTTAAAATTGGCAAGTTGATGTAGTGTGATACAGGATGCCATGGGAGCGCCTACAGAGGGCGCATCTCATTCAGTTCAGGATGTGCAGTGTTTTCAGGGCATGTTTCAAATACTTAAAGCACAGGTGCATGCACACAGGAACACAGGATTTGCCTTTGCGTTTTAAACACCTGACATGGCACGTCCATGGAGCTATCTTTTCCTAGCAAGCAGGCCTTTGCAACTAGTGAAATGGATCTGGTGTTCATTTTAAAGAGATAGATAGGTGATGTCCTTGTTAAATAAAGTGAAAAGATATTTACCATTTCCATAGACTTTGCCAACTTTTCAATGATTGATTCCTTCACCGCCTTAGAAAGTTTCCACTCCTAGCAGAATTCTATCCTGAAATGTAATTGCAACAGCTACTGCCAGATTTCATGCAAACAGCTGACTTCTCCATCTTGGTTACTAGTAATGGGTACAGCAGTTGTATTGCATGTAGATGTCCAGAGGGTAACAGCTGAGAGCCATTTTGAACAAAAGCCATAATGTTCTACAGAAAAAATAAAATTGACTGCCTCACATAATTTTGGATCTAAAAATAATTCCAAACATGTTTTCACAAGAAAGACTGTTAGTGTCTGATAGTTCCAGACTTGGAAGTGTTAATGGGTATTCTTATGAGGGAAAAAATTTAGGCGAAAAATGAGTCATCTCTGCTGCCTTAAGATCCAGGAAGAACACTCCTCCCCCCCCACCCCCCCAATCCCCTGACTCTGTTTAAGAACAGGTGCAACAAGTGATAATAACTTATTCAAATGCTCCTTCTACTTCTAATCCAAGGGCAAGTGGGGTTTGGAATTGTCAATAAAGGTGTCATACTAGCAGCAGAGGACAAGCCTAGGATTTCCTTGGATGCACTTTAGAGATTAAATGTCCGTCTCATTGTATTGTCCAGTGATAATGGAAGAGTGTTCATGGTGATTTTTAGTTGTCTACTTAGTCTGCAGCTGCAATGATAAATTTTCCTAATGTATAGTTTTGATGTTTTAACAACCACTTTTCCCCCCATGGGAAAGCAACTTTCCCTTGTGTTTTGTTGACAAGTAGTTGAGATTTTGTTTCTGCAAACCCATAAAGTAGAAACATTTATTCCCATGCCCTGGAGGAGAGAGAATGGAGCAGATACTAAGATGAAGACCAAACCCTTGCCATACTAGGAGTTAGACTAAGTTTATGCTCTTGAATAGAAATTCCTCTGTGTGCTACAAACAAATGCAAGAAGTCCTCAAAAGTTCTGGAAGGAAGTAATATTTGAATGGAGCCTTCTAGGATGGGAGGAATTAGCCCAGGGAGGAGTGGTGGAAGTGAGTTTTGGGAGAGGTTCACATTCAGTATAATCTAATGGAGCGTGTAAGAGCCCAGTATCCAGCTATGCACTGAGAAAGGCTGTGTGGCCAATTGATAGATTAATGGCTGAGAAGTGTGTAGATTTGCCCTAGAGAATTGAGACCATTCTAAATTGTGAATGTGGAAAATTTGTGATTTTCTTTATTTTTTTAAATTTTAATTACTGATGAGAGAGTGAGAGAGAGAGAGAGAGAGAGAGAAACATCAATTTATTGTTCCACTTATTTATGCAGTCATTGGTTGATTCTTGTATGTGGCCTGACTAGGGATCGAACCCGCAACCTTGGAGTATCGGGATGATGCTCTAACCAACTGAACTACCCTGCCAGGGTTAGGAAAATTTGTGGTTTTCAAGAGAATTGGCAAAACTCACTGCAATCTCTTTTTATTTTATTTTATTTTTTTTTGAGAAGAGAATGAGATTCAGATTTTAATTCTTGAACAACATTTCAAGTCCCTGGATCTTTTTTTTCCTGGAATATCACTATAAATAAAGGGATAAATCATCCAGACATAGTTTGAAGACATTTTCTGTGGGCCAGTCTACATGCCATAATGTTAAAGATATAGCACTCTAAGAAAACAGTTTTCAGAAGCACATTACATAAAAAATAAAAAGTTCTTAACCTCATAGTAAACAAAATTAATTTGTAATATATTTTTTTCTACTATTTAGATGTTACATTATTCTTCTTGACTTTATTTTTCTCATATGTTACATTTTCAGAAACCAGATCGAATTAGCCTTTGTGTATTTTGAAATCATATACCAGGTCACCTCAAACTTATCCTTTTGTACTGAGAACATCATCTTAACATTTTCAGTGGAATGCGCATTCCAGACAGTTGGTATCATTTCTTTCTCTCTATCCTGTGCTCCTTGTTTGCCAGTAATATGTAACTGTACGATATTCACTTGGAGTAAAGAACAGAGCATTTAGGCTGGAGAGATAGTGTCTTAATAATAATAGGTTTCTGGTACATGACTTTAGTTATGTTATATGGTGTAGTATGCTGGAAAGAATGTGGGCTCTAGAGACCCTGATATAAGCCTGAAACCTAGACTAACCCCAGTGGGGTTAATGTGTCTTCCATCATGAACTAGAAAGAATTTGAGTTTGGAGTCAAGAATTCAAATTTGGATTCAAGACATTAATTTATTAGAATAAATTAGAGTAATTTTGCAGTGCTGATGAACATGCTTTGTCAAGAACTATGAGGAATAATGCCGAGGATAGCTTTTTCTCCAGATGAAATAAAATCTATATGGCCTTATAGAAAATCAAGGGACTAATCAAAGACAAAGAATATGAATCCGAACCACTGTAATTTCAAAGGAATTCCAAAGAAGAGGGCAAACCTTAAATAAAATATAGGAAATACCAAAAAGTCTTTCAGATAAGGAACTGAAATTTATAAACCACAAAGTATATTTTTCTACTTAGCTTTTAAAAATCTTTTTATTATGGAATATCTCATACAGATAGAAAAACAGAAATAGTATAACAAACTGCAATGTACTTATTATCATTTGGCTTTAATAATTATTAATTCTTGTCTAATTATGTTTTATACTGTGTCCAGTCTGCTCTTCATTTTCTAGATTATTTTAAAACAAATCCCAGACAGCATATAATTTACATGAAAAAATTCAGTGTAAAAGGATACTTTTTGAAAATGTAACAATATCAAATTTCACTTTATAGTTACTAAAAATATATTAACATTATTATAAAACCAATTAGTGTTTAAATTTCTTTACTTGTCTTATATATATATGTATGTATATATGAACACATATATAAATATACGTAATATATCTGTTTGAATTAGGATCTGAAAAGTTATTGCCCTTTTTATTGCAATTGGTTCTTTTGTTCTCTGATATTTAGGCCTAGAACCTTGATCATTTTGTGCGTGTGTGTGAGAATACTTCATATATCATTTTATCTCTTTCTATAATGGTAGCAGTCATCATTGACTGTTACTCATATCAGAGGTCAACAAACTATGGCCCATGGGCCAAAATGTCCAGGGGCCCATTTTTTTTAAATAAAGTTTTATTGAAAGACAGACATATTCATTTATTTACATATTGTTTATGGCCACTTTGATGCTGTAACAGCAGAGTTGCAACATAGACCCCACGGGACTCAAAGCCTAAAATACTGTCCATCTGACCCTTCATAGAAAGTGTTTGCTGACCTCTGGCATAATCCATTATTTTATAAAAATGATTATGTTTTGGTTATATCCTTCCTTCTTCAATTATTAGCTGAACTACTTCAATAAAAAGAAAATTATCCTCATTCACTATTTGGTTATTTTGAGGTGCAGATTGCATAGAAAAAGAAAAAGAAATATTTGATTTGATGGTTTTAAAAGTGAGTGTTTTTTCTCCGCATCCTCCAGAGGTCAATGATGATTTGTGGGTTTTTTAAAAATATTATTATGATCTCATTTATTTAAATATTTTAGATATATTTCAATCCATTGCCTGCTCCACAGTTACTAATGCTAAGTTGTCCCATGTTGGGCTATGGAAACATCAAGTAGGATCCTGAGTCATTTCATTTTGCCCTAGCAGTTTCTTTTCCTTGTTTTGGCATGACAAATTGTTTCAGGCTCATCTTGTAGATATCCTGTCCAAGTGTGCAATCAGCCTTTTCTCTCAAGGATCCTTGTATTTTTTTATAGAGAAAAATAACTTTAGAGAACATCATGAAGATCTAGGAATTTTACTGGATCATTGTTTCTAAGGTTTTTCAGTAGACAGAGCCAAGAAATTATTTTTAATACATTATGATGACTTGTAATTCAAATTAGGAATATGGAGTTGGTTGGTTTTTGTTTGTTTGTTTATTTTAGGACTACAGAGTGTTGTTGTTGTTTTAATCCTCACTTGAGGGTATATTTCTTACAATTTTAGAGAGAGGGGAAGGGGGAATGAGAGAGAGAGACAGAGAAACATCGATTGGTTGCCTCCTATATGCTCCCCCACCGAGGATGAAAGCCACAGCTTAGGTATGTGCCCTGACCTGAGTCAAACTGGCAGCCTTTTGGTGCACTGACAACGCTCCAACCAACTGAACCACACTAGCCAGGGCAGGACTACAGAGTTTTTACTTCATCTATGTTGTGTTCGTATCCTGTTTCTCCCTTGCCAACCTCCCTGGGTATCAGTAACACTAACATAACTCAATGACATAACGTAACATTACTTATTTGTTTGGTTTTTTTACCCCACAATACATAACACAACAATCTGAGAATAACAATATCCATTAGCTAAAGACACTTTTCTGTTTTTTTTTCTCCCCTAACTCATATCTGACTGTATATGTACAATTAAAAACTATATGCTTTAAAATTATTTGCAGTATTCCTGTTCTGCATTTTGCCACTGACCTGACCACAAAGTCAAATTTCATGTCCAGTCATTATGAGCTTCATTGTCTTCTCTGATCACCGATTTTACATAACTCTGACCATTTATCTTAGCATTTTTATTTTTCATTCTCAAGTAAGACAAGGAAAAAGAGTGTCTGTGGTCTTGTGGTTCTCCTTGCCTTTAAGAAAAAGGTCTTCTTATAGGGGCATAAGCAACTCTCCAGTGAGCAAATAATCATGAAATGATTCCTTGGAATATTTATTTTTTTATACTGGGATAGCCAACCATATTGGATAGTGCTTCTCCTTATTAACATTAGTCTCAAGCTAGAAATAAAGTGGTACATACGAAGATAACCTTGTATCCTTTTTTAACTGAGTAATTTAGCTTTCTAGAGTCATAATCTGCTTGCTTTGTGCTACCATTTCTTCAAAATGTAGAAATGTGGGAAATAGACTACTTTATATATCTTCAAAACATTAAAAACCCCATATGATTTAGAATGGCAACAAGGGAAACATGATACTTGATGGACCCAATGGTCTTAACTACTGCCCCAAATGACTTTTATTTCTCATAGTCAACACAACATTTAGGTAAGATTTTGCATATGAAAATCTTAATTCTTAGAAGTGAAATAAAATTTGTCAATGTCAAGGTAGAATAATCAAATGTCTATTTAACAGCACTATGCATGCCAATAAATCACAGGGAATCTCTCTCTCCCTCCCTCACTCTCCCTGGTGGGATAAACATGGTTTGTCACATTCAGAGAATGTTGTATACCATAGGAATAATCAGAACATATTGTTAGCTCCAATTTTCCATCATTTATTTTTCAGTGCCAAACAAAAGTAAACCTCACCACGTAGTTTAGTCATGGGTAGAAAGAGAATTACCCTGTTAATGGGAGTTGCTCTTTGAAAAAGTGGCTCTTAGAAGTAGGAGATGGAAGGAAACATTGCGCAGATTAATGCACAATTGTTCACTGTGCTTACTAATGCTGTATAGAAAAGCCTCTTCAAAAGTTTTCATTACTATGTATTTTGCATAATGTCCATATTAAAAATCAATGGACTATTTGCCTCTGAAAATACTGCAGCTGATCTGTAAGTCAGTTAGAAAGAAAACTGAACTCAATAGACAAAGACTGATTCTTCATCCATCTGACATGTCATGCCAACAAATGGTTTTTTTGTGCAGTCTTGTCAGCATCTTAATCAGCGTCAAGGCAGCCTCCAGCACCGACTCACTCTGAAAGCACTTCTCACACTTAATCCTTCAACTTGTATATGTTGTAGAGACATTCAGATGAGACATGATAATACACATGATTTACATGGTTCTGTCAGTTCTTGGATTTGTCACACATCAAAATCACGTAAGCTGAATTTCTCCCCTATTACCATCTGAACTAAAGCGTAAGTTGCAGAGACAGTACTTCTAATTGCTATGCAGAACTATTTTATCGTAGCTTGATGTTAGAATTTTTATAAAAAGAGGTTTTATAAACCTGTTGGTAAAATATTATTGTAATTATGTTTTTATGCATAGATACCTGTGTATAGATTGTTTTCTTGCTTTTAGACTACTAAATATATGTAAATTAACACATGAGGTTATGTGAGTAAAGGTTGAATAAGTCAATGATTTTCAACCCTTTTTTATCTCATGGCACATATAAACTAATTATTAAAATTCTGCTGCACACCAAAAAATATATTTTTTGCCAACCTGACAAAAATAGGTATAATTTTGATTCATTCACACTGGACAGCTATTGCTGAGTTGGTTGCCATTTTTTTATTTGACAATCTAAGGGAAAAGAGGTCAGTGCCTTTGACTGAATAGTCAGGAATTGCATTTTCAGAATTCTTTCAGCACACTGGTTGAAAATCTCTGAAATAAGTATTTACTTTATTTGATGGACCTTTTTGAAAACATGTAAATTTAAAGGTTTTTGGTGAATACACACATATAAACAAATAGTTTTGTATTTAAAGTTCAGCATACTGCCTTTGTATTTCAGACTAAAATAATATTTTATAAGGGAACACTGTGGCATAAAACCCAACAGTATTTTTCTTATTTAAAACAAATTCAGAAGTGAAAGGCTCCTACTGTTGGTTAAGAAGCGTGGTGATGTCAGGCCAAGTGTTGCTATGTTTCACAATTCCAATGATGCTGTAAGTAAATGAAAATAAGTAATGAACCAGCGGTGCCCAAGGCCACCATTCTTTATGCTTATCATCTTATGAGCACAAGACCTCTGTTGCCCTCTAACCATCTAGACATCTTTCAGGAAGGAACAAAGAGATAGGTAGTAGGATAGGGACTTTCTCCTAGTGAGGCTTTGTGCTTCATTCAAATTCTGAGATTTATTTCCTGCTAGAACTTTGTCACAGTGTCAGTGCTTAGCTGCAAGGGAGGCTGACAATTGATAAAAAGACAAAAACAAAACCAACCCAAAAGTCCATCAGGAGGTAAATAAAAAGCCAAAGGGAATTGGAATAGATCTTAAAGGAACCAGTAAATGTTATCTGTCAATGGGTGTCAATAAGTACCCTTGCCTAATTAGAACATAAAAAAGATGGAGATGTATAAGGGGACACAGCAATGAGGAGCATCAGCAAGTCAGAAGAGGTTATAATTTATGTTCTAGAAGCGAGTTTCCCATGTGTTTTATCTGGAATACTCGGTGCCATAAAATCCTCTCTAAAAAAAAATGGAAAACTATTTGGGAAATGCTGAATTGCTATATGATTTCCCTCTAGATATTAGCATATGAAAGAATCCAGTAAGTTTTACATAAAGAAAGTGCCTAAATTCTCTTAATCTGCCTTTTCTAAAGCAAGAAAAAATAGCCCCACATCAAGAGATAAAATAAAACCCAACTTGGAGATGGTCCAGTTTGGGGGAACTACCTAACTATATTAAAGAACTAGTACAAAAAGTTGACATGTGCATGCCATGTTGGGAGATATAGAAACTATAAATAAAAGGCAATGAAATGCCAGAAATGAGCAGTACAATATTAACCTTAATTAAAAAATACAGTCAGTTGCTAAATGTGATTTACAAACATCTAAATGGGTAAAAATAAAAATAAATGAACTTTTTTTTATTGTACAGGGATTTTAATACACCTCTTTGCATATTTCAACAAGAAAAAAATGTCTAAAACTTAGTGAACCCACATTTTACAAGGTTATTTACTTTCTAAGAAGTGTTCCCTCTTTTTTTGAATTAAACTTTTTATTTCAATGCCAGGTATTTGAACTTCTCTTTCCTGTGTATCATACTCAAAGTTGCTCTGCCAGCTTCTGAACATTACTTTCCTTTTGTCTTCTGAAATGTATGACCGTAGCCAGCTTTGCAGAGCCTTCCGAATGTGAAGTCAAGAGAGTCTTTGTTTGACATCCAATTGGTCTGGCATCTGACATTAGCATTGCTAAGTACCTAATTGCTAAGTGCTACCAATTCAGATAGTGTACATCATTCATGGACTCCAGCAATCATTTTATGTTAAAGAAAGCAATAAGAAGTATTTTACAGAATATAAGGCATAATTAAACATGTATTTGACTATGTGAATTGATTTCAGATAATGTACACACATATACATATATACATACAAATATGCTAGCAAATAAATTATAGAAAATAAAAGTTGTTAAGTATTAAAGTAGCTTATTAAAGACATTAAAATCTTTCTTAGATGTTTTAAATTTAAAAATTTTGATACTTAGGCTGGATTTGTTAAATTTTGCCTAAAGAAAAGGGCTAAGATTAGATCTATTCTCAAAGAAAGGCACTTAACAGTACAATAGTGAAGAAAATACTATGCACAGAGGATAGTCACAAAGGAAAGAGAAGATGATAATCTAAAATTACTGAATAAAAATTTTTGAAAAGATTTAAAAATATGTAATATCATAGTGAGATTTAATTGTCTAAAATCCTTCTATATACATGGACCTCTGTGTACACTAAGTAACATTCAAGGTAGCAAGTTTTAAGGCATGGACAATAGAACTTGCCTGGAAAGGTTCTGTGGAGACCAGTGAACCATGATTGACAAGCAGGGATAGGCCATAGTTCAGTGGAAGAGATCCGTCTGCAAAGAGGGAGTTCGTGAATGTGAGGTCTATATGAGGGTTTACTTGAATCAATCATGCAAGAGCTGTTTCTAGGGGATGAGTACAGTCTAATAAGAAACAGTGCAGTTTAAGACTGGAATAAAGGATTTAAAACTAGACTCTTTCCTTCCTCAATTGTGGAGATAAAGTGTGCGGTCTAAACACTGTGTCAGTGTTTAATAAAAAAGAAAGAAAAGCTCTGGCCGGGTGGCTTGGAGTGTCATCCCTTACACCAAAAGGCTGTGGGTTTGATTTTTGTCAGGGCACATACCGTGGTTGGGGGTTGGATTCTGGTCAGAGCAAGTAAAGGAGACAACCGATCAATGCTCTCTCTCACATCCATGTTTCTGTCATGTTGATGTATTTTTTTCTCTCTCTCCCTTCCTCTCTCTAAAATCAATAAAAAAACATGCCCTCAGATGAGGATTGAGAAAAGAAAGAAAGAAGAAAGAAAAAGAAAGAAAGAAAGAAAGAAAGAAAGAAAGAAAGAAAGAAAGAAAGAAAGAAAGAAAGAAAGAAAGAAAGAAAGGAAGAAAGAAGAAAGAAAGAAAGAAGAAAGAAAGAAAGAAAGAAAGAAAGAAAGAAAGAAAGAAAGAAAGAAAGAGAAAGAAAGAAAGAAAGAAAGAAAGAAAGAAAGAAAGAAAGAAAGAAAGAAAGAAAGAAAGAAAGAGAAAGAAAAAAAGAAAGAAAGAAAGAAGAAAGAAAGAAAGAAAGAAAGAAAGAAAGAAAGAAAGAAAGAAAGAAGGAAGGAAGGAAGGAAGGAAGGAAGGAAGGAAGGAAGGAAGGAAGGAAAGAAAGAAAGAAAGAAAGAAAGAAAGAAAGAAAGAAAGAAAGAAAGAAAGAAAGAAAGAAAGAAAGAAAGAAAGAAAGAAGAGAAGGGAGGGAGGGAGGGAGGGGGGAGGGAGGGGGGGAGGAAAAGAGGGAGGACTGGAAATATGTATATTTGGAAATCAGAGAAAGAGTAGGAAATAGAAATTATTGAAAATGGTCAACTCTATGACTTGGGAGTGAACTAGGACATGTGTTCTGCCATGTGTAATTTCCTCAACCTTGGATCACTCTTGGGGGCCATATAAAGTTTAGGTTTAATCAGACCTAGAAGTAAAAAGATGATACCCTTCCAATATCCTTTCCATCCCTGTGACAGCTTGTGATTCTATCTGAAGGAGTGGCAGGTAGAAGGAAAGTAGAGATATTCTAATCACTACATATTTTGAGATTCTGACTTTTCCATCTTTAGCTACATAAATAGCTACTTACTCATACCAAAAACAAAACAAAACAAAAAAAACCACCCATGTGTCTTATTGCACTAGTTAATTGCATCTTAATTTTCAATGCACTTCCCAGTGAATATGTATGTTTTCTGCAGATGGGAAAATAAGATTTCTTTTGAAAATATTACCGTGTTCTCAAAGACATATTTGGGCCAAGGCAAATGTCATAACCCAAAGGTCTCCAACAAAAGTATGTACTGTTTAGAGACACTGCTATTGAAGAAATATGGCACTATGGACTGCCAAGAAAAATTCAGCATCCAAGTCTGAGTGAGGATTTTTTTATTTCATTGTGTATGAAACATGTCAGAAACCTTTCAGTACATGCATACATTTCACTATGAAAACAAACTCCCATGCCTTTTATCTACCACTTCCTTCTGGGGAAAAAAATGAATTAACTAATAGAATAAAATTAGTATAACTGTAATCTGTTCTTATTCATTCATTTATTAAGAAATTATTTATGGAGAAAAAATGCTATACGAGGTACTATGAAACTGCAAAGAATTTTAAGGCCCAGAAATTAGTATATAGGCTGAGAGATAAGACACAGGGAAATTTGAAAAGCAAATGAAACTGGAAATCCCTTTATTATATAGACTTTATATTTCATATCATTGCATAATCAGAAAAAGAAATGGGCAAGATTTTAACAAATGGGCATCAGTTTACTTAACATTAGCTCATATAAGAAGGAGCGACCTCAAGTCACAGTGGCTCAACAAAATAGTTCATTTTTCACTCACTGTACAGTCCCACACAGGTCAGGCAGTTCTGAACGACAGGTTTTGCTAAAATTATAAATACAGATAATAAAATACAGCATCAACTCTCACGTCAGCATAGTCAGTTGGCAAAACTCTGACCCTGATTAAATCTAATTCTCTGCCCCTTAATGTTCCCTGGCGATTATGACAAGTCTTGACTTTCCCAGATGATTATTTCAGACCCTCTTTTCTCTCCTCAAATCTGCAGTATCTTTTCACCTATACTCATTCTGACGACCCAGTTTTCATTTGACCAAAAAAATTTAAGCAATCAGAAAACAATTTGAAGAAGCTTCCACAATTACCCACGTATGGTATCTGAGTCCATATGTTCTGTTCTCTTCTCCTTACTGTAGATGAACACTCCATGTTCCCATCTAAGGCCAGTCCACTCAGTTCTTCATTGAATCTTCTCTGCACTTACGGATACCCCTCCAGTAATTTTCCTTTTCTCTTCCTTTTCATTAATTTCCACCTCTCTACTGAATAATAGCCATCAGAAATATGACTTTATTTCTTCCATCTTAAAAAATAGCTTCCTGACCCCAATAATATCTTCATCTATTAACCAATTTCCTTGCTCCTCTTAATAACAAAACTCACTGCACAGTCCCACACAGTATGCACATTAACTGTTTCCAATTTTGTCTTCTTGTTTTTGTTTAAACCCACTCTATTCAAGTCACCTACATCACTCTTTGAAACCCATTATTAATGGTTAACTTAATGGTCATTTCTGTCATTTTACTTTATCTGTAAGTAGCATTTAACACAGTTAATACTATCATATTAAAAACACATTTTTTTCCAAACATTTTCCTGGGTAGTAAGATTGTGTTGCTGCTCTGCCCAAATTCCATCAGTAGTTCCTGTTTCACTCAGAGTGAAAGCCAAATTCTCAGGTCTTACAACACCCAACATAATCTGACCCTCCCCAAACCCTCTGACCTCATCACCTTCTCCTTTCTCCCTCTCTCACTCATTTCTACCCACACTGGAGTCTTTGCTGTTTCTTGAACACATCTATCGTGCTCTGGTGCTTCTAGGTCATTATATGTGCTTTTCCATCTGCCTGGAAAGTTCTGTTCTCAGAGAGCTCATTTCTCATCCCATGCCTCCTCTGTCTAAATTCATTTACCTAACAGGGCCCTTCCTGACCACCTTAATAAAAACTACAAACACCCTGTTTTGCATTTTTCTTTAGCATCTATTTTCCAGAATAGTGTATACTTTACTATTATGCTTATTTTCTGCCACCTCTTACTAAAATATAAGCTCTCACAAGCCAATATTTTTGTTTGCTTTGTTCTCTCTCCAAACCCTAGAACAGAGCTCAGGGCTCAGTGTGTGCTTTTTTGCATATTAGGATATAAGACTGGAAGGAAAGGCTGAAAGTCAGGCTGTACCTGTTTAAAGGTTTTCAGGTAAGGGAATGGCGTAAGCAAAGTATGGTTGGGAAAATGAGGACACGTTGGCATGTAGAATGATTGAAAGTAAGAAAAAAATGAAGTCACAGAGAATAATTGGAGTTATTAGAATTGCTTAGGAGCAGAGCAATAAAAAAATGACAAAAAGCCCATTTTAATGTATGGTCAGTTAGAAAGGAAAGACAAGCAAGAAGGCAAGACACATTGTGAAGAATAACTAGTAAGACTAGGTAAAGATGGATTGCAAAGAAGAACTTTAGAGACAAAATAATTGATAGAAATAGGAAAATTAGGAAGAAGTGTTGAAGTGAATGAAGAGAACAGAAATAATAACAGTCCTATTTTATGGTGAAACCAAAAGATTTCCTATGAGCTATATAGTTTGCTGGCCATAGCTATGGGACTGGAGACAAGAAAAATAATAAGGCTGGGAATGGAGAAGCTTAGGGGTTCCTCTGTTTAATGCAATGAATTTTCTATTTAGTCAGTACTTAGGTTGCCAAACTTGGACATTTCTTCTCCTACAGCAATTAAAGTTAGCTCATAAGCCCCCAGTTGTGTTCAGAAAGTCTCAGTTTTCCCTGACCCACAATGGGCCTAATGAATCTCTATGAGACCTCTGTCAGGCCATCTCCCATTACTGGCCACAGTTAGAGCTATTACCAAGAAATGTCCTGTTGAACATGGAGCTTTTCTCTGAAGCTTGCGTTCTTCCCAGAGAAACCTTAAAAATACTGAGCTTAGTTGTCCTGGGTGAGCTGTTAGCCTCCTGCCCCGAGATTGGGCCCTGGAAGAGGTAGCAGCGAAGGGCATAAAACCTGGGCCTGTCTCATGGAACCTAGCATTTTCCTACCCTCTCCCACCATTTCTCTGTGACCATCTCCCCAACTGTCTTCATGCATTGTGGGAAAACCTCTGTTCTCGTTTCAATGTACTATTTTCAAATAAACTTAGTTTTGTTCCTTCACGTCTCTTGACATTTTAAGTCAATACTTTTAGAATATTTAAAACACAAACAAAACCTCTGACTTAAAAATAATGTTTTTGCTATGAACTTTAAGCTCCATTTAATTCCTCCTCTTTCTTGGTTCCAGGCTACATTCATCTTCCCCTCAGGCAAGGATTGGTGACTCTGGGACCAGAAGAAAGACATGTGGGCAAGACAAATCTGGGAGCCAGCTCTGAATGTTATTACATTTCATCAACATTCATTCATTTTCTCAGTGGACATTTGGCTTATGGTCCTTCAGTTTCCTGAAAGGGTCGCTTCTTATGTTATCTGAATAAAAAAATCCCCGGAACATGTGCCAAGATGTCCATACATACACTACACATGGGTAGTGTGAGAGAAATAGTTCTCAATATCCCTGCAGGCACTTACCAGGTTTTTGTTTTCCTGGTAATCTCTGCTCTATTTTCTTTTGCCCTCTTCATTCTTGATTCCACAGTTCATCTTGCCCCCTGTGGTTGTTCATCTTTCTCTGTCCTGTATCACTCACTTTGAACCTGAGAGTAAAATGTCACCCTTCTCTTTTAATTTTTGACATAAACACTAATAGATGAATGATCTATTAATAGCTGGGTTTTTTTTTTTAAAGTTTGAGGCTGACTCAGAGAACATGATGAGGACAGGCAGTTCAGCATTTTGCAAAACAGAAAACAACTTAAACTTGAATATTAAAAGCCAATGTTTTAACCATATAGTAGCCACTTTCCAGAGTTAGAAATGTCTTCCTTGCTTTGTCCATCCCTCTAGGTCTTGGTTTACTAACATTTTCTTAACCTTCTCTTGATGAAGACTTTTCTCCTGCCTCTCAAATTTTTTCTGAGTCTCAGAATGCCCAAATTCCCAAGAACTCACAAGAAAAACTCAATATTTCCATTTCCTCTGTCCCTTCCCCATTTCCCTCCCTCTCCCCTGTGCTCCCCTTTTCCTCTTCTTCTTTCCTTCACTTCCTCTTTCTTGTTAAGCAAATATTAACTTCCTTTACTTAGAATTTTTTCATCTAAGCTAGCTATGCCTAGTAAAGAAGTTCTTCAATTTTTTTAAGCACAAAAAGGTCATTACCATGTTTTTCCTCAAAAATAAAAATATGAGCAATTCTCTCCCTAAGTAGAATTCTGCCTTACTCCTCTTATGTAGGAATTACTCTAGCTGTAGTCAGCTTTTAAATCAACTATTTTATCTCTGTCTGAATAATATATATGTATATATACATATCTACATTTTTCTCTCTATTAATGAAGATATTATGAAATGTTCAAGTAAGATAAGAATGTCCATCTCCTTAAGGAACAAACAGCCAAGGTAATGATAGTAACATATAAATAAATAATTGCACTTTCATTTAATAAGTGCAAAGAAACATCAAAGGCTACTGTGGAGCACAGGGAAAGGAATGAGCCCCGGTGCTTGAACTAGGGAGGCAGAAGCCAAGGCGTGCTTCCTTGGGGAGGGATGTTGGAAGTGATTCCAGAAGGATGAGAAGTTTGCCAGTGATAGCTGAATTCTTAAGCATGGTTGAGGTCTCTAAAGAATCAAAATTGTGTTAAGTGAAGATCTAGGGTTAAGAATTGAATTCCTGTCAGGTGAAACTGGTCAAAGATTTCTGAGTTTAGGAAATTATTATTTATTGAAACCAATGACATTTAAAATTTTTTGAGAAAATCCTTTAAAATGCCAATGAGTAATAAATATATTTTGGCAATTAGGATTATGACATATACTCTGATTGTTATAACTGAATTTAGGTAGAGAGGTTGCAGAACTAATTTAGCCTTACCTGAACATAGCTATGAAATGTCAGAGTTTTAGGAATATCGATTTTATACTGTGCACTATAAAAAGAGGATAACCCATGGCATAAGGAGTAGTATCTATTCTGCTGAACTCTAATGCTTACTTGTGATCAGTTCAACACATATTTTAAAGTACATCATGCAATACATTAAAAATAATGATTTTGAGACAAATTAAGCCATAACAGTCTCAAATCAGTTTGCCCACACAGTTAATATGTTGATTAATGTCCTGTTAGGCCTGAGACACTAATTTTTATCTCATCAGTCAACCCAGTGTTTTCCAACAGCTATTGAATAAAAATGTAATTATTGCTCTAAATTATGTTATTATTAACTTTCACATGGTGTTTCTTGATAAACAGCCCTATGGAATAAAGGACCAGGAGGAGCTAGTCAGAATAAAAACCACATAAGTATATGGAACCATTTACTATTACGTATTTCAACTATACCTGATGCTGAGAAGAAGAGAAAGGAGTGTTTTTTCCTTTACTGAGGTACAATAAAAATAATGTGATATTAAGGGTTTTAAATATTGATGTCACAGAGCTTGCATTCATCAAATAAACTGCAGTTGACAATAATTCCAAATATTGAATTTTGTTCTAAAAATCTGTGAATATAAGCAAAGTTTCTTCTTAAGTGCCAGTATTCTTGAAAGAGTGATCAACACAAAGGTCATTCACCCCAATATTGCCACATTTTCTTCTAATATCTGAAGTTTCAAAGGAGCATTTCTTGGTGACCTTTACCTAAAACAAACATGACTTCAGAAACAGAGCGCTGGGATCAGATCTGCCTGCACCTGTGTATTTAAATGGAATACTTTCTTCTTCTATCTTGTCAGAGATATTATACAATGCAGAATCACAAAGCATTTTGGAAGTCTCTAAAGATAATGTATCAATCCTCTGCTTGAGTTTTATAACTAAAATGGACCTTTTCAGAGTTATGCTTTTGACATTATTGTTATGCAAAATGGCATTTTCATGCATTAATCCCCACATGAACACTGAGTGCTACTCAGCAATGTTATCACATTGAATAAGAGAGATTGCACCAGAGTTTGATGGCTGCAGTTTCTTTGGTTGATTATTAAAAAGAATAAAGTGTTAAAACATTTCCATTTATATAGAAATGCCTATATTTTAAGCAATCCTAATAATATGCCAAGAATCTAATAATCTGATAAATAAACATCAGTGCTGACAATCCATAGAAGGTGAGGTTCAAGACGAGAAGGATAGCAGGCTTTAGCTGAGAAAAAGATTCAGTCTTTGCTGAGTCAGTGTCCGGAAGTTCAGCAGTTCACCACTGGAAAGAGCACCAAAGATGCAGAATAAAGTCGGCAAAACAAGGGTACAAAAGGGCTATTTTATATCATGCTAATTTCATCCAAGGCTCAGAGAGGTTGTATAAGTTGTCCAAGGTTAGTCAACTAGGTGGTGGTAGAGTCCATTCAAAAGATAAGGTGTGTAGGAACATCATGCATAGGAGGTCACGACATCATGCATGGGAGGTTCACTACAGCATCAGAATTTAATGATAAAGATTCAAGATCAATTAGACGATAAAACACATATAAGAGATCAAAATAAATATAATCCTTGGGGCATCAGGTGATAGGTTAACCACAAACCATGTCCTGGGCCTGTTGTTCTGGCATGATTTTTAATAACCCTTATTTTATTAAAATTTTCAGAGTTCGACAATGAATTATATAGTTACCCTAGTTAGAGTAGACATAGCATGAAAGTTGGAGCATGAAGTCTGCCTCAAGCATTATTAGCTATGCAATTTGTCTAAGAAAAACTAACTCCGTGCTATAAATGGTGATAAGAGTTCAGGTCCAGTTCCATCATCAGGGACTGTGTAGCACCCAAGGTGCCCTTGCCACTGTCTAACTCTTCTCCTGCAAAAGCTTTCCTAGTCTTTGGTCAAGAAGTGCTTCTTGTAAATCATATTCTCTCTATTGTACTGCCTTCTTCAAAGTCCTTTCCATTTTCACAAGGACCTAAGCATTTTTTTTTGTTTCACTTATATTTGGAATCTAAAAAAACAAAAACAAAACAAAAATAGACACATAGCAGCAGAGGTCACAGGGATGGTTATCAGAAGGGAAGGTGTGGGGGAAATGGGTGAAAAGGTGATGGAGAATGTAGTCAATAATGTTGTGATAAGTTTGCATGTGGCAGATGATTATTAGAATTAGTGGGGTGATCACATCGTAAGGTATAAAAAGGTCTAATCACTATGTTGTACACTTGAAACTAATATAACTAATATAATAGTATATACCTACTATATACTTAATTCAAATAAATGAAGAAAACACAGGACCTAAACTTTTGAAACATAAAATCCCAGTAAAGGGTTTTTTTCACCTCTCATCCTCTCCTGAGCCAATGAGCATGGTATGGTTTAACTAACTATTCAGAGATTTTTTTAAAAAATCATTTAATATTTCTTTCCTAAATTCCAATGTGCTAAAAATTCATCTCAGCATCAGGTCCTGCAATTGTGGGAAACATAACGTCAGGGAAATACCAAGAGTGGTGCAGGTAAATTTTTGGCATATTAAAGTTAACCAAGTTGATTATGTTTGGAGTCAGTTATGTCAATCACATAACTTCAGAGCTCTGTACTATTCAGTGATGTTTAATTTGGCTTTCGTCTTTCCCTTCCCCCATAAGAAATTCCAAACAACTATATTACAAAGAGTGTCTTTAATCATCTGCAGAAACTGAGAAACTGGAGAACAGATAAAAGAGTGTAGATAAAGTGAGGATTTTTTCCCCTGAAAAACCAAAAGTATAACTCAAAGTAAAACTCAATGTATATGTCTAATTAATAGTGGGGGATCTATACATACAACAAATAATACAATAAACCCACTTATTTTAAAATTCTTTAAAGAAGATAGAATTCTATTATTTCAATACTCTTAGCATTTGGACTAAAACATTTTATGTCAATAAAAAAGACTTTTAGCCTTTTATGTCAATAAAAAGGACTGGCTGCTTCATATGTAAGTATGTTATAAAAATCAGTTGATATTAAAATAAATTCAATGAGATAAATTATATTTGTGGTTACTAGGCCCAAATGTAACTCCACCAGAGCATGGATTATGCCATTAGTAACTTATATGGTGGCTCAATTCCTTTTTCTCTGAGTCAGCCACTAATGGGTCCTTCTTCTCAGGGTCTAAAAGGAGTTAGAAAAAGTTACATAAACCTTAGGATAAATAAATTAATTAAAAATTTATGATTTTTTTACTTCTATGACCACTTCTTACTACTTATAAGCATTGCTTATGTTTACTACACATATTTGTTCCTTTACTTAAAATACAAAAAGTGTAGCAAATGAGTAGGGGTGCGAAGTGAGAGACAAATACAATTTGCTCATGGAATTAAGATTTGAAGTTTGGTTCTGAAAAACTTTCCCCTCACTTGTAGCAGAAGCCCAAATTCTGGGGTAAGACTGAAAGAATTCTAAAAGGAGTCCTTCAAGCAGCAGCAGCAGCAGCACTGTAATCTGTGATTTAGGATCTGGTCACCTCACAGATTAATTCTGTTCCTTGGCCATGCTTCATTGTGAACCCCTATGAGCCCAATGGTGGATGCTCTCAGATCCTAATACCAGCTTCTTTTTCCACTCTTGCTTACATGTGGCCACTGACTCCCTGACCCTTCTCTTGAGACCCTGGCTGATCCCCACCTTTGTACATACCACCCATTTTAAAGTTAGTGCTCTGGCCCTGGCTGGTGTGGCTTAGTTGGTTGGAGTGCCTTACCATACACCAAAAGGTTGTGGGTTCAAATCCTAGTCAGGGCACATACCCAGGTTGTGGGTTCCATCTCCAATTGGGGTGAGAACAGGAGGCAACCAATTGATATTTCTCTCTCATGTTGATGTTCCTCTCTCTCTCCCTCTCCCTTCCTCTCTCTCTAAAATAAATTTTAAAAAATTAAAGTTAGTGGTTTGCCTATATGCTCTGTCAATATCTCTTCCTTTTCAACTCTGTGTTCCTTGTTTGTAACAAGAAATAAACGACTAGTATTTTTGTTAATATGAATTTTGAAAATTAGTGTCAAGGCAACTTAATCAGAACTGATCCCTATAAGAAAGCATAGCATGAGAGAAAAGAGTTCTCATCAAGGGACCTGAGATCAGATCCTGACTCTGTCACCAGATCAGTGTCTGATCTTACAGGGTACACAAACCCCTCTAGCCCCAAAATGAGAAGGCTGGGCTAGACTATAATTTCTTGAACATGGTGTTGTATTTCTCCTTCACTTGTAGAGTCACAGTACCACCAGCCATCCTCTGAAATTGGGGCTGAATTCCAAGGTATTTTAATGTCATAGAAGAAAAAAATTATGATTAGGGTAGAAATTTTTAAAAATTAGTTCTATCTACACATTCCTGTGTGATCTCACAGCAAGAAAATTAAATCTTGCTTCTCCCTATTAGAATAAACTTACTGAATAATGAGACAGAGTGTGTCATATCAACAATACATGTACCTCATCATTAGATCTCACCAGGAGTAAGGGCATAGAAAACAATCTTGATGAGAGGTTCTCAAAGAGTCTTTGACAACTTTGTTTTTATACTATTTCTGCCAACTGTGTTATTCATAGCACTCAACTTTCCACAACTAGATAGAATAAGGTGTACATTTAAAAAATTATTTTTAAGATTTAAACTTTGATGAAGTCAATCAACTGATATTCTCCAGTAGACTTCAAGGCCTCTTGGATAATTTTCTCACCTCTAAAAAGGTGAAGAAAAGCATTAACCATAATGAAAAAGAGAGTCTTTCTGAAACTTTACTGTCTTGTTATCTGGCCAGTCTTTGAAAAAAAAAATTAATTCAAATATGTGATAAGGAAAATAAAAGTGAAAATTAAGGTCTTAAAAAATAGAGGTAGTACGTAAAATATTTTATGGCTTTAATTTTAGGTTAAGAAATTCACCAGGCTCACATAATCAAAATAAACACAAATCTTACATTTCTTTTGATGCTTATTATGTTTTAAATTAGTCTAGCTTTAATATTACATATATTTAAAATTAATATACAAGCTACTGAAACATGTGAACAGTGCTGGGACAGAGTTGAATTAGCTGAAGTCCATTATTGAAAGAATAGTCTTTTGGCCTGCTCTTTTTTATTCACCTGCAGTTGTCATGTAATTAAATACCAATCTCACTTATTACATAAAATTTGACTTAATTCTAGGGCTTTTTTGCATGTACTAAAAAGGCTTATCTCTTGTTTGTGTCAGAACTGTGGGCATAAGTGTCAAGCATAAGAGACTCTTTTCTTTTGAAATGTGCTTCCGATCATAAGCATCTTGATCAACTTAAGGGTAATTATCTTTGCCCTGATATTTAAACGTCAGTCATAACAATTTCAGGAAGAGTTAGTTTTCACTTCCATCTTTTAAATGTCCAATACCTGAAAGAGATTCCCAGAGACTTACTCAGTCATGCTGCTAAAACATAATTCTAGAACACTGCAAAATGCTTCCAAAAAATCAAATCCATTCTCAGATGAAGATTTTTAATCCTTGAAGAAATCTAAAGAATTAAGTACAGACTTGAAAGTTACTCAACAGAAACAATAATACTCATTTGAATGCTTATGTTTTTGTATTTTAACACTAACTTGCTTTTTAACCACACCTACTTTCTTTAAAGGATTTCTATACATGTAGTCCTAGAATTATCTAAAGCAATTAGGCAAGATCATAAAATTGGAGATATAAATATTAAAATATGATTGCCATGTTATGAATTATGACTCAAAAGATGACTTATATAGAAAATCAGTTAATTAAGGTGACAAATTGTATAAAGTAAAAGGAATCTTAGGCAGTAAAAAATTGAATTAAAAATCTGTTCTCAATCAAAATACTTATGATTTAGGGGTAACTTGACAAAATCTTTTATAAAGGAGCTGTTAAAACAAACTTTGAAAATTGCCAAGAATAATGTTAGCAAGAAGAGTCATAATGGAGAACTTGCCCTGCCAGATACTACAACACATTATATAGTTAAAACAATTAAAAACTAATAACTAATAAAGTAACTAATAACTGGTGCCAAAATAGAAAGGTAAGTAACTGGAACAGGAAAAATGTTTATATGTATTCTTTGTATGTGTGTGTGTATTTTTTCTTAAGCCCTTTTAAAAATTTTATTTATTTATTTATTTATTTATTTATTTATTTATATTTATTTATTTATTTATTTATTTATTTATTTATTTATTTATTTAATTGATTTCAGAGAGAGAAGGAAGACAGTCAGCCAGAGAGAGAGAGAGAGATAGTGTGAGATAGAAACATCCTTGGTTGCCTCCTGCACTTGCCAAACTGGGGATCAAACTCTCAACCCAGGTATGCGCCCTGACCGAAATCGAGCCTGCCACCTTTTGGTGTACAGGACTATGCGCCAACCAACTGAGCCATGTCGGCCAAAGCTCTTAAGTCTTTTTGAGATCTTACTGAATTTCTAATGGAAATATTTACAAAAAACTTAAAATTGTGCATCTCCTTTGTTCTAGAAATTTCACATCTAAGAATTTAGTCTTAGGGGGGAAAAAAATCTGACAAATATGTCAAAATATGTATTAAAAATGAAAATAATAAGAAAATCATGATATAAGTCATGAGAATCTATTACTGTAAGGCCATTAAAATGATATAAATCTATAGTTTTTAAAAAGAAAGATGTTTATTTTTTACTAAGTGTACAAAACAAGTGTATTCCAGTCTGATTCCAGTTTTATAAGGATAAAATTAGAACATACATTTAAAAAGCATCTGAAAGAAGAGCAAGTGTGATCGGAATCATGAAAATGCTTTATTTTCTCATCCGTAGTTTCAGATGCCTTTATACTAAGATCTTTTTAGTGTTTTTTTTTTAAATCAGTTTTTTATTTTTCAAGTACAATTGACATACAATATTATATTAGTTATAAGTATATACCCCAGTGATCATCCTTATAAATCTTATACCCATCTGACACCATACATAGTTATTAGAATATTAGTCACTATATTCTCTATGCTGTATTTTACATCCTCATGACTATTCTGTAACTATCAATTTGTACTTCTTAATCCCTTCGCCTTTTTCACCCATTCCCCTAAGTCCCCTCCCAACTGGCAACCTGAAAGTGTTCTCTGTATCTATGAGTCTTTTTCTGTTCTGCTTGTTCATTTATTTTGTTTTCTGGATTCAATTGTTGATAGATATATATGTATTTATTGTCATTTATTGTTAATATTTTTTCTTTCTTTTCTTTTTTCTTATTAAAAAAGACTCTAACATTTCATGTAATACTGGTTTGGTGGTGATGAACTCCTTTAGCTTTTTTGTATCTGGGAAGCACTTCATTTGTCCTTTGATTCTAAATGATAGCTTTGCTGCATAGAATAATCTTGGTTGTAGTCCCTGGTTTTCATCACTTTGAATATTCCTTGCCAATCCCTCTGGCCTGAAATGTTTCTGTTGAGAAATCAACTGACAGTCTTATGGGAGCTCCCCTATAGGTAACTAACTGTTTTTCTCTTGCTGCTTTTAAGATTCTCTCTTTGTCTTTAATCTTTTGCATTTTAATTACGTGTCTTGTTGTGGTGTGGACCTCTTTAGTTGCATCTTGTTTGGAACTTTCTGTGCTTCCTGGACTTTTATGTCTGTTTCCATCACCAGATTAGGGAAGTTTTCTGCCATTTTTTTTCAAATAGGTTTTCAATTTTTTGTACTCTCTCTTTTTCTTCCAGTACCCTCAGGATGCAAATGTTGATATACTTGAAGTTGTCCCAGAGGCTCCTTATGCTATCCTCATGTTTTGGATTATTTTCTCTTTTTGCTGTTCTGATTGGATGTTCTTTGTTTCCTTGTATTCCAAATCACTGATTTGATTCTCGGCTTCATCTACTCTATTGTTGATTTCCTGTAAATTATTCTTCATTTCAGTTAGTGTATCCATTGGAAATGGCTTGGGTGGGCCTGCAAGTTGGGTGGGGCACAGTGTCAGGAAATTACCTGAGCGAGGTGAACAATGATTGCCAAGTTGATGGAGACTCAGATGTGTCCCTGCCTGCCAGCTATGTGAAGGGAGGGCTCAGAAAAAAACACAGTGGCCTCTCCCAGGCCTTTTGTCTGTAAGAAAGCTGCCCCTCCAGATCTTGCCTAGATGCCCAAGAATTCAGTTCCTCCTGGTATGTCCCGGGTGCCTTTTGAACTGCTGCCTCAGTGCTGGAACTCATGGGGAGTACATCTACTAAGTCCTTGCACTGGCCCTTTAAGAACTGCCTGGGACTTCAGCAGCCCTTCCTCTCACTCAGCCACACTTCCCCCTGGTTTTTACAGCCAGAAGTTATGGGGACTTTTTTTCTTGGCAGTGGAACCCTTGACTGTGGGGTCTTGTGTGGGACTTGGACCCCAGAGTCCTCAGGGGAGACCTCTGCAGCTGAGATATTCCTCCCAATTGTTATCTGCCATACATGAGTGTGGGACCAGCCTATTCTGAGACTCCACCCCTAGTACCAGTCTCCATGTGGCTTCTTCTTTATTATCCTTAGTTGTAGAGCTTCTGTTTAGCTAGATTTCAGGTAATTCTGAATGGTGGTTGTTCTGTAGTTTAGTGGTAATTTTGATTTGGTTGTGGGGGGATGCCAGTACCACATTTACCTACACCGCCATCTTGATTGGGGAACCTTTTTAGTCATAAAATCATAAATATAATATTGGTATTGGCATATTTTGTGAGTAATGGAGAAATAATTTATCTGGTCCTCCAGCTCATTTGTTAACTCTATTCAACATATTTTAAAAGTACTTTTCCAGCATTCTTAAGGCAGAAGTGGTGCTAAGGACATGAAGGAGGGACCAGAACAGAGTAACATGACAAGACTTTTCCCTGGAGCTCAGGTGAATAACTATGGATCTTTCTGGAACTATCTGGAGACATTTTATGAATGAAGAGAATGCAATGAAATAAATGGAAGCTTAGAAGTATTGAGGTCCTGATATTACTTCAATTACTTTTATATTTAAATTTTATTTACGTGTGAGCTATATAGGTCATTCACATATAAGACTATTTTTCCTAATTGCAAATCCATGAACCTAATTAAATATATCAAATCATTGATATATAAAGAGTTACTTCAATTAGACATGTAAAACAAATGTAAACATACTTTAAATTACAAATTAAATTATATTGATCAAGCAAAGGTTACCAGGAGAGTTTAAAATCCTGAATTAAAATCATCAATATAGAAGATATGCATGCTTATCTTTATTTTTTTTAAGTAGGTTCAAGAATGAGGAAGAAAGGATCATGTATGTACAATAGAAAATGATTAAACTATACCAATCATAAATTTAAAAGAATTAAAATCTTCTTAATGAGTCATAGTGGCAGCTGAATTACCGCTGCTTCCTTAAAATCAGTACTAAATTTAAAGAAATATATGACATCTCATTAACAATATATGTATTTTTCAAGTTGCATTTCACTACCAAAGTTTCAATTGATATGTCATTGTAAATCCTGAATTAATCTGAAAAAACTATTGTTATAATGAAGTGTCAATAAGGCATTTTAAGAAACCATCTATAAGAGCAAAAGGAAAGTTTCTTTTTTTAATTTTTAACCAATGTCTGTGTTCATGAGTTATGCTTATAAACATGTAAGTTCTTTGATTAATCTCTCCCCACCTACTCCCCCATCCCCACCTTCCCTCTGAGGTCTCTCAGTCTGTTCCATGCTTCTATGTCTCTGGATCCATTTTGTTCATCAGTTTATTTTGTTTATTACATTCCACATATAAGAGATCATGCAGTACTTGTCTTCCTCTTATCGGCTTATTTCACTTAGCATAATACTCTCCAGTTCCCTCCATGATGTCCCAAAGGATAAAAGATCATTCTATTTTACAGCCGCATAGTATTCCATGGTATAAATGTACCACAACTTTTTTATCCACTCATCTACTGATGGACACTTGGGCTGTTTCCAGATCATAGCTATTGTAAATTATGCTGCTACGAACATAGGGGCACATAAGGTCTTTCTGAATGATGTTTCAGTATTCTTAGGATACATTCCTAGAAGTGGGATCACTGGGTCAAATGGCAGGTCAATTTTTAATTTTTTGAGGAAACTCCATACTGCTTTCCATAGTGGCTGCCCCAGTCTGCATTCTCACCAGCAGTGTACTAGGGTGCCCTTTTCTCCACATCCTTGTCAGCACTTGCCATTCACTGATTTGTTGATGGTAGTCATTCTGACATGTGTGAAGTGGTACCTCATTGTGGTTTTAATTTTCATCTCTGTGATGATTAGTGACTTTGAGTATTTTTTCATATGTCTCTTGGCCATCTGCATGTCCTCTTTGGAGAAGTGTCTATTTAGGTCCTTTGCCCATTTTTAATTGGATTATTTGTCTTCCTTTCGTTAAGTTGTATAAGTTCCTTATATATTTTGATATTAACCCTTTATCAGATGTGTCATTGGCAAATATGTTCTCCCATACAGTGGGCTCCCTTTCCGTTTTGTGGATGGTTTCTTTTGTGGTACAGAAGCTTTTTATTTTGATGCAGTCCCATTTGTTTATTTGCTCCTTCATTTCTCTTGCCCTAGGAGATGTATCAGCAAACATAGTGCTACAAGAGATGTCTGAGATTTTGCTGCCTACATTTTCTTCTAGGATTTTAATGGTTTCACATCTTACATTTAAGTCTTTTATCCATTTTGAGTTTATTTTTATGTATGGTCAAAGTTGGTGGTCTAGTTTCATCTTTTGCATGTACCTGTCCAGTTTTCCCAGCACCATTTATTGAAGAGACTGTCTTTATGCCATTGTATGCTCTTGCCTCCTTTGTCAAATATTAATTGACCATAATGGCATGGGTCAATGTCTGTGTTCTGTGTTCTGTTCCACTGATTTTTATGTCTGTTATGTTCTTAAGTATTGATTACAACCGAGGTAACACGTTTATATTTTCATTCTCTAACAACCACTGCCTGATTTCTGGTAAATGCTGACAATTTGGGGACAGTAATCCATGCCTTTGGCTGGGATCCCATCCCCTATTTGTGGGATGAAGCATTACCTAGGCTTAGGTCAACCAACAGTGTCCATTTCCCTGGCCTCAGTGACTGATAAACAGGTGAGCTCAGGACCCAAGTTACTCCAATCAGGCTAATTATAAGGGGGAGTATGAAAGCTGCTGGGAAAAATAATCTTTTTCTTGGGACTTGAACCTGAGAGGATGTGAAGCTGTAGCAGCTGTAGTCATTCTGCTACTACACAGACCTGGAGAATAAAGCCAACACATGGCAGAAATATGACTAGGAATAGGGAGAACCCCCATCCTCACGCTGTTGTTTGAGCTTATATATAGCCTAAAAATTCCTAAAGCCAGTTTTACCCCAAGACTTCCCAGTTACCTGACAATACGTTTTTATTTTTAGTTTAGACAGTGTTTTCTGTTCAAACCAAAAGAGTTCAAAATGATACATCACACCAATATCGTAGTAGTAATATGGTTAAAATCATGGATTGAGGAACCATACAAATTTGGGTTCTAATTCTAATCCAGCTAACTGCCGGAATTTCCTGGCAAATAGTTCGAGCTGAGGACATTGTTCCTTCCAGTGTTTAAAGGACTTATAAAAACTTTGCTGTAAGTATTAAGTGAATTGTACGTAAATTACATATAAAAGACATGTTAATGCTCAGAAACTGGTAGTTGTTATTTTTACAACATTGATTTTAAAGTGATTTTCTAAAAAGAATAAAATGTATGTAAGTGGTTTTATTACAGCTATACCGAATCGTATTCTGGATATTAAGTTTACCTGAATCCTGAAGTTTTTCTAGTTCCAAACATGTGTTTAGCTCTGCAACTTAGAGACATGTAGGGCATGTTCAGTGGAGGAAACAAAATTCTATTCTGAAAATAAGGTCATGAGAGTAAAATTGGCATCTGTTTTTACTAATATTGCCCAAGTGTTTAGAGATGAAGTGAATTAAAGTGAAGTTAATTGAAATGACTCACCCTTGGATTGCTCAATGGGATTTGCAGGAAGTTTGCACAGAAAGGTAGGGCCAGCATGTTACTTGACAAGATTGACTGAGATCGAGTTCTTAGGCACATTTCTACTCTTCTCTAATATTAAACTATAAAATTAGAAATTGTAAAAGGTTGCACTGGCGTATACATCTCTAAGGATCAGAAAAAGAACAAAAGCATAAATTCGCAAAACTTCTGTGCCACAGATATAGAAGTAAGCAGAATCAGATGGAGTTTGCCACTTGTTCAAAGGAACGGAAAAGTGTTGCAAGTTGATGAAGAGGGAGACACACTTTTGAAGTCAGCGTTGTTGCTCACTTCTGCTGGGATTCTGCGGTAGGCAAGCTGGGCCTAGAGAGTAGAGAACAAAGAATTTCCCTTGACCAGAAATTGAACAAAGTAGTTCACCAGACTGGTGTCATTATATACTATCTCCTACATCACAGTACAGTACAAGTACTGAAGCCTGAAGTGTTTGTTCTGTGTTAGAGGAATAGAGGCAGAGTAAGGAAACTTCAAAAGCCATTAGTGAGAGAAATGTAAACAGAGAGGGAGTGAGAACAGGGTCAAGTAAACCAAAAGCATTTCCTTTTGGTCTTGGCAGTTGCCTAGCTAAAAATTCTTTATAACTGGTTAACAATTCTTTATAGTATTGAATTCTTCTTTATAGTATTGGTGTGATTTCTGTCTCTTAACTGGAGCCTGACTGATAAATATTTAAAGCTGAAAATTTTAAAACAGCAACACACCTCTATTGAATACAAATATAAGAATAAATAATGGCTTGTTAAAGTAAGAAATCCAAACCTGTGAAGAATTTCTGTGAGTTTATTTGAGCCAAACTGTCAACAATTGCCTGCAAACCTATACCTCAAAGGATTGAGATAATGCTCCAGAGAATGGCAGTTTTGCACCTTGTATTATGCATTACAATCAAAGGGGGAGATGCAAGTGGGTCACATGAAATCCATTGGTGTTAGATTAAGGAGGTGGGAGAAAGCAAAACGGGGAAACCTCTGGGATTGGATAAAAAGTAAAATGATAGACTTCTTTTACATAGGAGGTCCGGGATAGTTAATAGTCAACAGCTAATAAGATATCAATAACAATGAGAGGATTCCTGGTTTCTGCCTGGTGCACTGAGGGCCCGGAAAAGGGGGAAATTACTTTGTTTTGCAAAGGCATGTGTTAGTCAGGTATGTTATCTCAGATGCAAAGGACAACTGACAGGCTTAGTTAAGGTGAAAATTAACCTTTTTGAAGGAAAAATACTTCCTTAGGGTGTGACTACCCACCATACACTGCTTTTAGTTAAAAAGTTTTAATTTCAGACCATCCTTTGCGGTTATTTTAGGTCTCTGAGTTTGAAAGGCCACAATGCAGGCCTTCCCTGAGCTTGTCAGGTTTAGTACGTGGCCCCTTTTCATCCACAGGTTGAAACTACCAAAAGAGTTGTAGGTGATTGCTTCTGGAGGTTTTGTTTGTTTGCTTTTTTGTGTGTTGTTTTGTTTGGAACCAGAGACTTACTTCAAAAGTAATCTCACATGAAAGCCCTATATTTAAATGATAAAAGAGGAATGTCTCTGGTGGAAAGGTTGAATGTGGTTGTTAACCTGAGCCCTCCAAAGTAAGGCATCTCCTTGGAAACCTATGGAGAGAAGCTAGAAACATTTATAACGAGTCACGAAATAAGGAATGTCAGTCTAAAAGTTTCATTTTTATACTTAAGGATATAGAATCTTCAGGGTGTGATTTACTAAACATTAATTTGTTGATTGTCTGGTGTTAACATAACTTATGGTGCCCCCAAATAATTATAACAATGTTAAAGTAAGGTGAAATATCCCAGGCATATTAAAATGATATAACAAAATGAGACTTCAGAGAAGGCAGTCACTGAGAGAAGAGGTGACACTTAGGTGTATCTTGCACATACGTGACAAAGGAATTACAGCAAAGTCACTCCGAAAGAGAGTCATAAAGCAGGAATCTTAAGCAACCAAATCTTGAGGTCATAAGTCCACCTTTTTACAATTGAAAGTTGTGAGAAAAATTGTTTGCAAGGCTCCAACATCAGTATCTTGTGGCCTGAGGTTAGTTTAGACATACAGTAATTGCATCTTGTTTCCCAGTGTTTGTCTTAGTTTTCTTGTGCCCCACTGATCCATTGATTCTGCCCCACAGGCTACTGACTTCAGTTTTCAGGGAAGAGCATGCTGGGATAAGGGCTTTGTTTCCTCAACTCTACCAATGGAGTGATGTTGTCCTGGAAAGTCAGACTTCTAGGCACTTGATGTGTCCTGTGGCAGTGGTTAATTACCCATCGGGAACTTTTATATTTCTTGGAGAATTACCTCCAAGCCTTGGAGTCCCTGCAATGCTCTTGTGAATCAGACTTGAAAACAAGCTTTGTCAAACAGCAGGGTCTATTTGAATGTAGGTCAAAAATAGAAAACCTTTCAAAAGATTAGCAGCAACTGGTGAAAGACAAGACAGTATCAAAATTATTCACAATCCCTATCCTTCCGCTTAAAACTTGTTAAGAATACCATTGTTGAAGAAATCTACTGGATTTTTAACAGTGTGTGGCTTCAAAAATATCTTTCATTCCGCGCTCCCAACTATCAGAGAAAAATTGTAAGCCCTATATATATAGTCGCTAAATTTTAAAGGCCACAAAAATCTGGAGTAGAATATAGAAACCTGTCTGCCTTTTATATTTTATATCATATTAGAAGCAATTTGATAAGCACAGGCTACTTTTTAAAGCAATATAAACATCATTTCCAATGAAATTTTCATATAGAATTTAGCATAAAATTAGGAAACTACCTTTGCAGGAATGGTGTACCTTTGCAGTATGAATTTCTAGGTTGTTAAAGTACCTTCTTAATTTGTATTTTTCTACTTGACATAGATTCCTTCAAAAAAAAAAAAAAGAAGTAAAAGGATTTTGAATTGCAAGAGCCCATTCATGTTTTCACCTCCTAAGTATAACTTATTTTAACCTTTTAGTTTACCTAAGGAATGGAAATGAATTTTTTTTGTTCTAAATGATAACTTGTGTTTTTAGGTTTTACTCATACTTCATAAATAAAGTGTTCTCTAATTAACTTTAGTTTCTAGGTACTTTCTCATTATTTTCTAATCTTTACAATAATCCCATGTGATGGTATGATTAGCCTTTGAATATGGAAACTCAGCTTCAGAGGGTTTAGCCTCAGTGTGCTAGCAGAGAGCCTGGAATTCTTTTCCCAAGACAGAGTTTATGTTACTTCTACCATGTCAATATGCTTTCTTTGGTAAGGAACACATATGTTTAGATGTAGATAGCACAGCTTCTTGTGCCCCAGGGTACAAAATTGTGATCATATGTAGGAGATTGACAATCAGTTCAGAGTTCATATGACCTTTTTGGAAGAACTTTCCAGGGCAAGAGAAAATTTTTTTAAAAAGAAAGAAAAATTGAATAAATAACCTTATGGAAATTTTTATGGATGTCATAATATACTCTTGATACAAAGTCAAATGTATTTTTTAAAAAGAAGTTAAATTCCCTGTGTTTTTGTTAGGCATACTTATACCTAATATATGAGTGTGTATATTGGCATAAACTCTGGAAAGAAATTGTATCCAGAATCTATGAAATTTCTTATCCCATTACTGTAAAATTTCACTTCCCGGACTTTTTCCTAGGACAAGATAAGAAATGTGGAGAAAATATATGTATTTACAATGGTATTTTTTAAAGTGTTATTTTTAATACTAAAAAGTTGGAAACAACCTAACTGTCCAACTTTATGAAGATATTTAAATGTATTATTATTCATGCATAAGATGAAAAAGTATAAAAAACTATAGTGTGTTTTTTGAAGAATTTTTTATGGCTTGGAGGCATATTTATATTATAGCATAATGTGAAAAAGGCAATATAAAAACAATTCCTAGAGAACATCTCAATTTGGGGAAAAGTATATTTCCAAAAAGAAAAAAAATTAAGGAAAAACACAAAAATATTATTAGCAATTATCTTACAACAGTGACATTGTGAAAGATTTTATTTTCTTTATACTACCAAATTTCAACAATGTACATATATTACTTTTATAATCAGATTATGAACAATAATATCTATTTAAGAAAATGGGTTTGAACATTTCAATTAACATTCCTTTAGGCTTACTAATTTAGGAAACTTTTTCACGGCAATATTGAGAAAGAAGAACAAAGTTGAAGGGATCACAATACCAGATTTCAGGTTATACTACAAAGCCACCATAATCAAAACAGCCTGGTACTGGCACAAGAACAGCCAAATAGATCAGTGGAACAGAACAGAGAACTCAGAAATTGACCCACACCATTATAGCAATTAATATTTGACAAAGGAGGCAAGAGCATACAATGGCGTAAAGATAGTCTCTTCAATAAATGGTGCTGGGAAAATTGGACAGGTACATGCATAAAAATGAAACTAGACCACCAACTTTGACCATACATAAAAATAAACTCAAAATGGATAAAAGACTTAAATGTAAGATGTGAAACCATTAAAATCCTAGAAGAAAATGTAGGCAGCAAAATCTCAGACATCTCTTGTAGCACTATGTTTGCTGATACATCTCCTAGGGCAAGAGAAATGAAGGAACAAATAAACAAATGGGACTGCATCAAAATAAAAAGCTTCTGTACCACAAAAGAAACCATCCACAAAATGGAAAGGGAGCCCACTGTATGGGAGAACATATTTGCCAATGACACATCTGATAAAGGGTTAATATCAAAATATATAAGGAACTCATACAACTTAACGAAAGGAAGACAAATAATCCAATTAAAAATGGGCAAAGGGCCTAAATAGACACTTCTCCAAAGAGGACATGCAGATGGCCAAGAGACATATGAAAGGTGGGGTGGGGGAATGGGTGGGGAGAGATTAATCAAAGAACTTACATGTTTATAAGCATAACCCATGGACACAGACATGAGTATGAGGAAGACCTGGGGGTTGAGTGGATGCAGAGTGGAGGGGATCAATGGGGGAAAATGGGGACATTTGTAATACTTTCAACAATAAAGATAAATTTTTAAAAATAAAGTAAAATGAGCTACAATTAATAGAAAAAAAATAATCACAAGACTCTAATTGAACTGATTGATGTGCTTCTCATATTTATTAAAGCTTTCAAATTCTGTTAAAAATAAGATTTTACTACTAAAACATATTATCCATTAGTGCCAAATGTCTCCTACTTCTGCAAGAAAAAATAAGATTTGTAAAATGTACTTTTCAGCTGGGGGAAATGATCAGTATTGAAAATACTCTTGGGATGCTGTTGCTCTAGAAGCACAGTGTGAGGCAGTATTACTAGTCTAAATTGATGCCTGCCTTTTACTCACATGAAAGAAGAGACTTAGGTGCACAGCAGTTGAGAAGGAGGTGTAAGGGATGCTTAGCTTGATTGAGAAAGGTTAATTACATGTGAAATGAGGCTGGGATTCAGAGGATGTTTGCTCTAGATTTTGTGTAATGTTATATTAACACTAGGATTCTCTTTATTCAATTAACAAAATAAACTCATTTTGTTTGGTTTCATTTTACAGTTGCTTTAATCCCACTGAACATTTATACTATTATTTAATTTTACTAAACATTTGTGGATAGTAAAACACCTATAGAATTAAGCAACTGCAGGATATTAAAGACATCCAGTTCTTACAGAGATTTGATCTGCTAATTAGCTACACCAATTTTATGGATCATTGCACCTCACTTAAAATGTATTGTTATACGTTTATAATCTTTCCATAATCAGCTTTTATTGAGTGCATGGGCCAACTTCTGTGCGATGTACAAGAGAAACTCCCTTCCCCCACCTAAAATATATGTTCACAGACCTAGTAAATCACAATAACATTCTGTTGAAAATGGTCTTGTTGGCATTATTAAATGGCTTATTTGGGACCACAATACAAAATGCAAATACCCGAGTAGAAGGAGTCAGAGTGTCATCTAAAAAGGTTCAACAAAAGGCAATGAAGGAGAAGAGGAAAGCCACCATCTGATAAATTAACAGTAATATAAATTTATGGAGAAAACATGAGGGTTAAATTTTCTTTCATTGTCACAGTGACTTATATAGCCTTTGCATTTCAGCCTCTTTGTTAACTTACATGGGATAAACTCACATTTTTTAGTTTCTCAACAGGGATATTCATTTTCAGAATTAATTACTGACTTTTGAAAATGCATTTTCAAAACTTTACTCTTTGTTGAAAGAATAGTCACATCAGGTTGAAGTGCTACTGCCAAAGGTAAGCAGTGATCATCAAGAAATCACCCCAGGGCTTGCGTCCCAGGAAATAGCTCATTGTAAGGAAACATCTTTCTCATAAGATTTAGAAAGAGTCCTGAATGACCCCTTTATCTATCAATGACAAGGCCAGATCCAGACCCTCCTAATTCCTATTCTTTACCTCATAAAGGATTAGCTGAATTGTTTATTTTTACTGAACAATTTGGACAAAATGCTCCCTGATGCAATTTGACCAAACTTTAGTCAGACAGATTCTCTCTTTTCCTTAGGTCCAGGAATTTTGGCCCATGCTTGAAAATTGAAACAGTGGAACAGCTCCTCCTTAGTGGCCCCTCCTCTGGGGAGTTGCTGACCTCAGGGAGAAACATGTCCTGAACAGCTGTCTATCTATGCTCCCAGCTTGTCCCACTCCCCAACACCAGGTTCTTTCTAGCCTTGCTTACTCCTTCCTATAAAAGAAAAGCCATTTTCTGCCTAACCTGTGAGACATTCACAGATGTAATGATGGGAGCATTCTTCCCATTGCAATTAATGGTCCCCCATCCCCTATCACAATTGTTTCTTTCCCCTTATTGGGATAATCCTTTTAAACAATGTCTTTCTTTACCTAAGTCTGGATATTTTTTACTGACACTATAACTATTTAAGCCATTTAGCAGGAATTATTTGCCAGACAGAAAAATCTTACGGTAACATTTGTTTTCTCTTTTTATCTCAGTAGCTATTCTTTTGCATATTTTTAGAGGTGCTGATGGTGCAAAGAAAATTACTAATAGAAAGACATTCTTACTACACATATAGTACTTACATGATCTCTGTTTCAGGGAGACTTGCCTTGCCGCTGGGAAGTGAGAATGGATTTGAAGGAAGATGGAGCTCTGGCAGAGTGTTCGGGGCAGAGATTAGATTCTGAGGTCAGGAGTTTAAACAGTAGTTGTTCTTAGAGCTCCTGAGAGATTTGGGAGCAGAATTACAAATGGAAAACTCAAGGCCGTGTTTTTTGAGAAAACCTTATTTGCAAAATGAAGAAAAAAAAGAAGCTGAATAACAAATATACAAGAAATAAAAGAAAATGAACTGAAGATTGAAGTCAAGATCTGAAAGTCAAGAATTATTAGACAAATTAAGGGAAAACAGCCTGGGATTAAACATCTGTATGTGAGAGGAAAATATGAAAAAATGAAAGACTGTTCCTGTGTAACTGTCTCCAGTGAGCTGGAATTATAAAGTGGTCTTGGGGGTTCAGCAGGGGTAGTGTCAGGATGGATGGGTAGCCCTAAATTAAATAATGGGGCTGGATTAGTCTGCTGGAAACTGATGCTTTCCTGAGGTAGCCATAGTGGCATATCTTGAAATGTTTTGAGACTTTATCAAGGTGAGAGATTGGTTCTTATGTCTGCTCTTTATCTCCATACCTTTTTTAAAACCCCAGATATTGCGGTTGGTTTTGGTGTTATAAGGGCCCAGTCTTTTCCTTAGGCACTTTATTTCCCGGTGGTATCACGGGCAATCCAGCTGCGTGATTCAGGAGGGAGACGGCAGTACCCTCATGGGCTGGCAAAGCTTTCTGCATGCTGATGCCCTGGTCATGAGGTGCCTGGGTCTGACAGAACAGACACAGCTCAGCCTGGCAGTACTGTCTGGAATTGGTAAGGCTGCAGGGTCAGAGGCCAGCTTCGATGGCGCTATCTTCTCCATGCTGCTCTCCTCCCTGAAAGGAGTGTCGTTGTGCCGAGAAGGCCAATGAAGTTCTGAGCCAAACGCCTCCAATATCATATAAAGCACCACACTCTTCAGCCTTTTCATACCATTCCCTTGTCTTGGACACTGTTGTTCCTCAAGAATATATGCCTTCCTGGATTTTAAATTACTTGTGAGCATAAAATACACATTTTAATCAAAATATTTTTAATAGGACTTACCTAACATAATGCAGTCTAGTACAGTAGGGTTGTGGTGGTAGAAAATTCTAGATGTTTCCTCTTATTTTAGAAATAGATCCATCCAACTTTAAATGGAGACATTGTTGCCAAGCACAAATATTACATTTTCTAGCTCTTTGGTTGCTAGGTATGACCATGTGACTAAGTTTTGGCCAATTGGATGGGAGTGGAAATAGCATGTAAGCCTTCCAGGTGGTGTCCTCAAATGCTCCACATTTTTTCTTTCTCACTTCCCATTGCCTGGGATGCTGATATGATAATTTGATGGCAGGAGCTGGGGCAACCATCTTGGTCATGATATGAAAGTTGTGTGTGGAGGAAGCAGAGCCACCATACCAGGACTGGACTGCTTGCACTTCGACTGCTAGAAGAGATAGAAAGATATTTTATATTGTTTAAGTCACTGGCATTTGGTATAGATTATGAACTATACGCTAATATTCTCTTAATAAATCCTCTGCAGATAAAAGAAAAAATAAGAAGTTCTCTGTCACTGGTATTGACCCCTTCTACTATACCTTGGCTTAAAAGACTTGGCATCATACAGCTGGCCTAAGTAGCTTGGTCAGAAGTACCAACCTGGAGGCCCAAGGATTTGGGTTGTTACACAAACACATGTTGATTAGCCCATATATTGTTTTAAAATTAAAATAATTAGCAAATGCATACATGAGCAGATTGTAAATGAATATTTTTATTTGTGGATCTCTTAAAAAATCAGATGATATGCAACCCTCAGTCCACATTCTGGCCTTCCACCAAATGACCAAAATCCCTTGTGCCTTCGGGTGGTGCACAGCTCTTATAGTTACCAGTTCCAGCCAGCTTTACTCATTTGTGTGACTGCCGGCCCATGTGGCCATTTGAGTTTGTGATCTGCCATGTAGTATTCTAATAAAAATAGAGTTCTATTACTAACGAACACATGCTGCTTCACACACATACACACTTTCAAAATAGTCAAAGTAACGCTGTTTCACTGGAATTTCCTTCTCTTATGAGCTCTTCCAGGTCAGGAGCTAATTACCCTTTGCCCTATGTCCTTTACATTCACTTTGGTGAAAAACACACTCCTAAGCTGTTTTATGGCCTATATTGTAATTGAAGGCAGAACTAGGGGGCATCCTGCATGGATTTAATCTCTCAAGCAGGACTCAACATGAATAACCCTTCCATAAAGAGGCAGGCTTCCTCTCATGGGTTCTCTGAGTCATTTTCCTGGAAGCCATGTTACTTGCTTCTGTGCACAATAAAGAGACCTTATGAAGAATTAGAATTCGTGATAATTAGGAGGAAATCTCAGCCTCACAACCTCATAAAGCCCTCAGAAAATCAGCATCTTCCTCTGATACACAATTTATTTCTTTGTATAAGAAATACTGAGACTTAGAGTAAAAATTACTTAACACATTGCATAAAAACAAGTTAAAATAACTTTGATTTTTTTTCTTAATTGAAAAAAGCCACATAACACTTTTGAGTACTTACCTTTAGATAGAGCTCTGGATGGGAGAAGGACCATGACTGAAGTGGACTGTTTCTGCATTATAATATTCTGAAATTTTTACCATATATATATAATATATTTACCACATATGTATATACACACACACACACACACAGCTGGTATGACCTTGTGACCATATCTGGATGAGGAGATTTTGGATAATTTCCATATCTAAAAACTTAAAAAGAAATATACTAATAAAGAATATACCAAGATATATTAAGAAATGAATACAATGCTTATATAATAATACATATAATTCTATTTATGTAAAAAACCTTTATCTTCATATGTACATATACACATGTAAAAATCATTGAAAATGAAAGAAATGACACAAAATTAATACTACCGATAAGGAGAGAACATGAGACAGAGAACAAAAGGAGACCATCACATACACTTTCAGTTCCTTTATACAACTTATTTGTTTCTGAACTTCACATGTATCTTGTGTAATTTTAAAAAATAATTAAAAAGTAAATGCAAATAATAAACTTTGGCACAATAATTCCATTTCTGAAAATATATTTTAATTATTCTTACTATGATGTTAAAAATGGTATTACGCATATAAATAACTTAGGAAAATATTTTGGTTTTGAAAATTTGAAAATAATTTAAAATCCAATTATAAGACATAGGTTAATTATGACAAATCCACAAAGTTTTATGTTATTTAGTCATTACAAGTGATTATTACCAAGAGTATATAATGTCATGGAAACATTTGTGATTTAACACCAAGTGATGAAAAGTAGGATGCAAAATTAAATATTCAACTTGATAATTAAACAATTAAAAATTTATTAGAAGAAAATATATCAAATGTTAATATGATTGTGTTTCAGAAAGCATATATTTGAAAATAAATATTTTTATACCTTCTAGTCATCAGATCCACTGTGCAGCCTGTAATATGAAGAACATCAAATTTCATGGGACCAAACTATACCAAACTTTTTTTTGAATATCCAGGACATCAGATTTTTATCAAGTGCAACCAACTTAGAATTTACCTTTATATATACTTATGAAAATTATTAAAGACACATCAACTTTGTATGTAAGTTAAATATTTTTACAAGTGGAAGTTTGAATAGTCACAACATTTCTATACATATATTTCAGTATGAATTTACCTATAGAGAAAGAGTAGTCTCCTGTGTAGGCAAAGAATGTGAACTCATCTCATTCCTGGGAATTATATTTGATAATGGTGAACTATACCTTCTCCATAATCACAAATTCACTGCCAAATTCCTCTTAAGTGGCTTTTATCTTACTGAAATCAGTGTCTGATTGCTCATCTTTGCCTTCCTATTTTCTTTCTTCTACTTTTATTATTTTTTCCAGTACAACAGTGAGAAAGATGTGTCTTTTAGACAGCGATTTTCTGGAAAATTCAAACAGAATATTTATTTTCAAAATTTTTATTTTACTAGGGTTTCCATTCCTGCCATGGAAGGATTCCAGTTCTCAGTGATTTGCCAATTCACAGTATTAAGTTACCAGGCCTGGACTGCTTGCACTTCGACTTCTGGGAGAGGCAGAAGGATACTTTATGTTGAGAAATGTGTGCCTGAGAAAATCCCTCATGAACTCAAAAAGCTCATCTGATCACCCAAGACTTGATCAGTCTCCTCTCTGGTGACTTCTTGCCTCTCCTCACACTATGTGAAAATCTGTACTGTTGTTCTATGTTTAATGCTTGAGTAATGCAGAAGGATTTGAATGGCAATCTGGAGAACACTGGATAAGCAATAAAGGCCTGCATTCTCTGTCTTCTCTTCCTGCATAGTCTCTCCACAGGTGAAGACCCATAACTTTCTGCCAGGCATGTTTCCACAGAGTTTGATGGCCTTAGCTGTTGTTAGTACATTCTTAGTACAGATATTCTTTTTTTATTGTCTTATTTTTTACATAGACAAGTGTTACTTTGAGTCTTTTGCAGTATAAGCTTAGCTTCAAGTCACAGTTCCAAATATTGGGATTCTAGACCTTAATCAGAAGAGCAGATTAACTGGTAGATCTCTTTGTGGTCTCTTGAGTAGACCTTATGAACTAGTTCTTATTTTTTTAAACACACCTAAGTTTCAGTTTATATTTAAATGGCTAAATAATATTCTAAGTTTAGAAACGTAATTTTAATACAAATTATTTCCTCAAAATGATCAGTATAATATTATTTTCTATTATCCTTATACAATGTACTGCCTTAATTTTATTGCCACTTTACTTTTCTCAATTGTAAATTTCCATTCCATTTTCAGGTGCATTAAAACAAGTATACATTAAAATTATAGAGCACCACTCTGGGAGACACACAGATGATTGAATAAATCAGCTAAATACTTTACTAATTGGCTTCTATGGCTTGATAAACAACAGTTGTTGTTCAGGTCTAAATTAAACATGTTCTGCAAGGGCATTCTTCAATGCTAGCCTTGTTTATCACCTAAAAATCTACCTCTTCTTGATATCTGTAAAGTAAATGTGTCAAAATATGAAACAATTCCTTGAAAATCAAATCATAATGCTAGCCAAAGAAATATCAAGAAAAAGGCGATTTAACTCCCAATCCAGGAAACAGTAGAAACTCACTGAGATGAGTTTCAAAAAATGATCATTACCTAAAAGACCTGTTAAAATACATGAGTAGTCTTATAAAATACACATTTGACATGGGTCAAGAGTAAAAACAAAGGTCTATGAAAATTGGGAAGAAATATAATTTTAGTGGACACAGCTTAAAGCAAGGCAGACTGGTGAACTACTCTTTATGCTCAGACCTTTTCTCAGAGGGTTCCATTCTAGCCCATTGTGCTATATTCAATAACAAAACAAACTCTGACAGCTTAAACAAAGTAATCCAATGAAAGAAAATTTCAGTCCCATGAATTTTTCTTAGCTTTAGACTAGGAAAATATTGTCCCATCCCAAGAAATGAGATGTGTGTAGTGATACATGAAAAAATAATGAGATGTATGCTTATGATTATAATATTTGTGAAAGATATTCAGAAAGCTCACTCTTCATTACAGTGGAAATTAAAGCATTCTCTTGATTTTGATAAATGATGACCCCACTAAACATTGACAAACTGATGGGAAAGAAAGAGTGTAGAGGTACAGGTGCTCTCTTTAACCTAACAATGCTTTGTTTTCCATTGCTTTCTGGGTAGTTCACATTTGCATTTTGAGAGAAGAAAAAAACAATGAGGATCTTCAGTGGATGCTTTACATATTAGTATAAATTTAGATTAAGAGACTTCACATGCAGGAAAAAAATGAATGGCAGGGGAAGCAGAATGACTTCTCTAGAGGCACATTAGTGCATCTCACTAGTGGGTTGTGCCTGTGTGCTCACATCAAGGTCAGAGTAAAGAGTTTTATTGAGACAGATAAAAAAAAATAGAAGTGGAAAGTCAGCTGTGGATATCTTTAAGTCATTAATATCTTAAGAGCAGTATTAAGGCAGTGTTAATGTTTTGTCTTGCTCAAAACCATGCAAATGATAATACAACCAATATAAGGTTTATGTTACTGAACTCACTTCTTTGTTTAGAAAAGTGCTCTATAATGCCCTATTCGTAAGTCTTTTCAGATGCAAAGATGGAAAAGAGGCATTTTCCTTCTTTCAGTAAAAATCATTAATGTATTCAAGGTTTAACATTCCTTTTACAAGTGTTTCTGAGTGTACCATATGGCACCAGTTAGATTTGAAGGTTTTCATTTGCTTTTTAAAAATCTGAGTGAGGTTTCCTTTCATAAGCTCATACATACTAGTTATTTTTTTTAATAAGCATAAAAATTCTATACAACACCAAATGCATGATTTAACAGGAAGGAATAAAAAGATACATGGCAATGTAATAATTGGCTCATTTAGTTAAGAGCTGCTTTGAAGCCTTAATAGCGAAGGATAAGCAGTCATTAGCTTATTAGCTCAAGTTGGACCCAGAACTGATTTTTTTTTTTTTTGAGTGCTGGAATATATATCTTGACAAATTGTAAAATACCTCTCCCCCTTACAGTACCCCTTCTCTGTTTCTACATTAATAAAGAGGAGTGAGCTTGTTCTTGCCAACTGAGTCAGTTGAGATGGAAATGTTAATATATTTGAACAGATGTGTGTCAACATCACTCTGCAAAAAATAAAACTTAAAAAAAAAGCTTGTCGTCTCCTGCATTGGCACACAACATCCCAAAATAAAAGCCACTAAGATTCTATACTTCCACTAGAGCTCTCTTATGAAAATAAAGTTGAAGACTGTAATATAGAAAATTCAAAATTTTAAATGTACTTGCTCAAATTGTTTGTTACCAGATCCTTTTAACTCTGATGCAGGAGGGTTTCAAACAAAGACATTATGAGAACAAATTTTAGAAAATGTGAGTAGGATCTACACTAATTCATAAGCTAGTCTTTTTGAATTTTATCATATTTTTGATACAGGAACTAGTGTGATAATCTACTGTTGATCAAGGTGTTTAGACAGACTGTTTCCTTTCCAAGTTTGAAGGGACTATGGTTTTTTTCCTACTAGATCTTCAATTCAATTTATGTTCATTTCTAAAAAGTGTCCTTACTCATGGGGAATTTATGTCTGTTTTCTCCTACACATTTTTTTCCAATAAAATTAATGGAATAAGATTATATCAAAATATAGTGGGAACATTAGAAAATGAAGACACTGGGATGTACATGGTAAAACAATTAAGGTCTTACTGGATTCCTCAGTAACAGGCACAGAATCCCCTGGAATTATGTAATTCTAAAGCTGACATTTAAAAGGATAAATGACACACACTTTGTTCACCTGACTTTTATAATTTTGTCTATCTGTATATTCAATAAATATTAATTGAGCACATATTATTTGCTATGGACCATTTGAAACTCTTATGAGTGACATGAAAGCTGCAATTCACATCCTCAAGAAACTAACAGTCCATGAAAAAGGAGACAGTTACAATTATAGAAATTATAATAGAGATAACTACACAGAGTTACAGCAGAAAATAGCAGGTTACTCAAAAGATAAAACTCCAGTGGACCTTTGAAAGATCAGTAGGAGTTATCGTGGCAGAGAAGGGAGGAAAGATGGGGAAAAATTAAGGTGGTGAGAGTACATGTTACAAATAAGGAAAAGATTATAGCTGATGTGGTTCAAATATCAGTGTGGTATATTAATGTGAAAGGAAGTTAGAGGGAAATTTCAGATATTTGAAGTCTTCATATACAGTCTTTTTGTTTTAGTTTATTGTAAAATTATAGTTGACATACAATATTAGTTTCAGGTGTATAACACATTTATATATCTTAAAAAGCTATCACCATGAAAAGTCGAGTACCCACCTGACACCATACATAGTTATTACAATATTATTGACTATATTCCCTATGTTGTATTTTACACCCCAGTAACTAATTTTATAACTGGCAGTTCGTACTTCTTAACCCCCCCTTACCTTTTTTGACCATCCCCTCATTCCCCTCTGATCTGGCAACCCTCAGTTTTTCCTCTGTATACATGTTTGTTACTGTTTTTGTTTTATCTGTTCATTTATTTTGTTTTTTAAATTCCACTTATAAGTAAATATGTTCTCTTTGAGGAAAAGGTCTAAGATACAGCCATGGATATAAGGTGCCAAAGTGGAATAGAAAATAATAATATTGAAATGGTGAGTTGAAACAGTGAGGAATTATGACACAAAAGTGGTCACCTCACTGACGTTTCTGATGTCTCCAAAAATGATGGGAAAAGCTCTAAGGTAGGAAACCCTGATTCTGATACCAAAGTCATCAAAATCTGTGGGAAGCTGACAATAAAGTAAATAGATGACATTGTTAAGAAGTGGTCTATGAGAAAGAAAAGATGATGATGAAAATGGGGATGTAGGAAACTGCTGGCCCTGTTCCCCTAGCCAAGAATATGCATGGTGTGAATAAAAAACAGCTTCTGCTGAAGAGAGCTGAGTGGGGCTCGCACTTTAGTTTCAGAGCCACGTCTTGGTAAGCTATAGAGGAAGAAGGGCCTATGATGCGTATAAGAGTTTGTTAAAAAGAAATAGTGCTCGCAGGATGCCAATTAGTGTCAAAAGAGGCCAGTGGCTATACTTTTTAAAGCTAAAAATTTAGATCCTGCTGCTCTTAACTCATTGTTGACTCTGAGATGTTGGGGGTCTGGGTGACCCAGTTCATTCCATTATTCATTCAGAAGTCACAAGCCGGCTGACTTCCCAAGACTTTGGGACACATTATTAGAAAAAAATTATTGCTAGCAGTAATTACCAAATTTATTTTGAGATGATAAAATTCAATTATATACTGGGGTTACAGTTAGCAAATTAAAAGAATCTTTATTGAAATCATTATCAACCAATTAGTATAATTGGGCTTTCATGTCTCATGTTGAGTCCCTTATTCTATAGATTAAATACATTACAATTTTCTCATTTTAAGGCAGGCATGCTATTAAAGCTATTCAACTTTCAGACTATGCTTTGCCATCTGCTTAGTTCAAATGGTTGTGTGGATTTATCCCTTGTTAGGCTTTATTAAGCTCGCACCAACATAACATTTTAACCTCTAAACACGGGAAAAGCAACAAACAGGTGAAGATCAACAAACACTGCAGGAAGACTGTAAATGACTAATCAGATGGAAGAAATGTCTAAAAAGAGCAGGCAGGAAAACGGAACGCCAACTGTTGTAGCCACAAGCTTGAGAAGGTGAGAATTGATGGCTGACTGCCAAGGAAACCTCAGGCCCTACAAATCCAATGTGTTATTACAAATAAAGCACTGGCTCTCTTTGTCTTTCTGTCTGTCTCTGTCTCTGTCTCTGTCACACACACACACACACACACACACACACACACACACACGAAAGCAACAGCAAATTTTAAACAGGGACCTGTGAAAACCTTGAGGATTTTGCTGGAGAACTATCACATCCTTGATTTAGGCTGAAGAGATAGTATTATAGAGAATGTTCAGTAAGGGCGGACTTTAGAATCAGAAAGGTTAGAGTCAAAATCCTGCTTTTCTCAGCAAGTGTCAGCTTCCACTTCCTCAACTTTAAAACGGGAATTAAAAACCGTCCCTATGTCCAGGCTTGTTATGGGGACTGAATGTGGGACTGCAGGAAGGTCTCCAAAGCAAGCCTGCGCGGAGCAAGCACGACACCCATGTTGGCAGTTATCAATTAATGTGATCCCTTGCTTCCTTGCTACCCACTTCCAGCTGGGTCCTCCTTTCGTTAAAGCAACGACAGTTTCAGGTGGCCTTGCCCTGCCTTTCAAGTACCGCTGCAGGTTCTCCTTCCTTATAACTCAAGTCTCCATATAATTTAGATTCCTCTACTTCCAAATAAGAAATTTTGATGCCATCTTCCCCCTAAAATTTATTATTTTCTTCTTCCAAATGCCCTCTCCCCTTCTCTCTGTTCCCCTTTATGGGGAACATAATCATAACTGAAATCCAAGTACTTTCTTTCGCTGAACTTCTGTGTTGGTCAGTTATTTAGCCCTTTCAGAATTTCTAGAGCATCTAAAAAAGTCATCAGAAAATACTCTGTTGGTTAGTAAACTGATTTTTATTTTTAAACATATACCTTCAATCATTTGTATTTTTAACATTCAAGACTTAGACATTTTCATAATTTTAGCTTTATCAGGACATAAACTCAAGGTCTTTTGAATATGCTGTAATTGCTCCCCCTAGTTCATTACAGTTGTAGTAAAAATTTGTGATTCCTTGGGCATCACACATAGTATAAACTACATTTTATTTCATTATTTAATAATTTCTACAAGCTAAATATGGGGAAATTTTTTTGCAAATGACTTTCTAATGAGACACTTTCACAAAACATATGTTTACAATAAATTTATTAGTTATGCTAATAATAAGCCCTAAAGAGATGACATTTTATTATTTAACAAATATTTTGTGCCCCTACTATTTACCAGTAACTGCTATGGGTTCTGGAAATATGACAGTGAAAATATCAATAAGGTATTACAGGTATATTAATGAAAAAATAGTATATTTTAAGATAGTGGTGAATGCAGTAACAAAAAAACAAAAAACAAAACCAGAGAGATACTGACAGAATGATTGATGAGATGGGGAGGGGGAGGTTAGGTTGAATGGGCAGGGAAGTCTTAAATGTGACCTCCACCCTGTATGTGAGAAGGGTACATTCCAAAAAGAGACATCAGTAGTTCAAGGAGTATGAAGCGAAGGTAAGCTTACATACTCAAGAAAGGGAGCTGAGAGTCTAGTATGAGAAAACTATCTCAGGAGACCATGCAGGACTTTGTAAGCCCTCTTAAACAGTAGGTGTTGAAGAGTTTTAGGAAGATAATTGATATTATATGATTAAAAATTTTTCAAAGATCTCTTCAGATGCCATATGGAGAGAAATTCGAAGAGCACAAAGATAGAATTAGGAAGATCACTTAATAGGGTATTGTAATAGTTCAGGTGATAGATTATAGCAGTTTGGAGTGGAATTACAGCAGTAAAGATGTTAAAGTCAGAAGATTACAAAATCTGGAGATATAATCTATAGCATTGTTGCTGGATTGAATGTCGGGGTAAGGAAAATGCATCTTAGTAACTGAGTAAAAGGTAATATTAACCAAGATGGGGGGGGAGGGGTAGGAAGAGAATTTAAGGGGAATGGAATACTAAAAAGTTAATTTTGTTATTTGAATGCCGGTTTTTGCTTCTTACAAGTTAGTAATATTGTGTATTTTCTTTTTGAAATCTGCTTCATCAATTTTTAAAGTTTACTTGTAGATAACTTCAAGCTACTCTTTTGTAAGCAAAGTTGTTTTATGACCAGTTTCTGATAAGTCTATGATCCAGAGTATTTACAGTTTGTTTCTGTTGGAGTTTGTGTGTGTGTGTGTGTGTTTTGTGGTGTCCTTCCTTCATAGCGTCTTATTTCCTGGTTATCTTAAGCTGTGAGATGAAAATATAAATATGAATATAAATACACATAGCTATAATTTGAGCAACTTCCTCCAGACAGAATTTGTGATTTATTTTGCAGGCTCCTGGATATAATAGCAATCTAGGATCAATTTAAACAAAATTCAAGACCAAATCCTGCCCCCCACCCCCCACCCCGCCAAATAATACAGTAAATTTAAAATTATGCTGGAGCTCCATGCCATGGCTTTCCCTTTCTACTTTACCTTCTCCTCAAGGAGTGAAGTTCTTTGGGATCTCAGACCTTTGTTGGGAGATTCTCCTGTTAGACTCCCAAATTTTTATGACCTTGGTTTTGGTTGCTGTTCTGTTTATCTTGCAACAACTGCCATGTCATGTACCTCTCTTAATTTCCAATTTTTCTCCACTTTAACCTGATAATTTCTTACCATCTTATCAGGCTTTTGTTGAGTTTCAGAAGACTTAAAAGTCTGTCTTCTTTCCTTTTTTTTCGGCTCCCCGGGTGTGGGGACTGGGGAAGACTGGTCCAATGATCTAACCAATCCTTATAGGAAACAAAGTGAAATGTTTCCTTTTCAGCATGTCACTATAAGCCAGAGATCAGATGAGATCGCTTAATATGCGACTGTAAATAGAGAAGAGGGTCAAAGGTCAAGAATCAAAAACTCTGGCGTAGAGAGGGCAGGAGGAAGAAGGGACTGGCAAAGGCGGGGAGGAGCCCACGGGGTTTGCGGGAAACTAAGAGACCACGGCGCAACTGCAGTTGAGGGAAGAACATGTTTCAAAAAGGGAAGGCAGTCAGCTGTGTCAAATGACCCTGAGAGACTAAACAAATGAGAACAAAGAAGACGCTAGTGATTCTGACAATGTGGAACTCAGAGACATGAACATTTGGGGGAGCAGTGTGACTAAAACCCCAATGGAGTAGCCCGAGTAGGTAATAGGACAAGGAGTGGAGCCCTGGATGCTGACATCTCAATATTAATTTTCTCTGAAGGAAAGGAGAAAAATGGGGCAGCAGGTAGAGAAGAATTTATGACCAAGGCAGAGAGTGCTTTAAAGTAGAAAATGACACGATTGATTTCTTATGAAACTGATCTTGTGGAAAGAGAAGAATAGCTGACGTAGCAGCAGGAGGACCCCGGCGAGTGTCAGCTCTTCGCGTGGGCAGGAGGGCAGGAATCAAGAGTTTCTTCAGTTAGGGCGATTTCTTCGTCCTGATCAAGAAGGAAAGCAAGGCAGGTGGGTTGAGATCCATGAATGTTGATACGATTGGTGGTGGGAATTTATCTTTTTATTAGATTTTTTGGGTTTTCATGGAGGATAGACTTATTTCCCAAATATTTCATCTCTGACGGGAAATTGTAGGTTGGAGGAGAACAGAGAAACATATCCAGGAGAGAGTGCCTGGGATGGTAAGAGGGTCTCAACGTTTTGCTGCTTAAGGAATGAGTGCAGGCACTGGGTATAACTGATCTCCTGGAAAGGCTCTGGGTAGACCTGCCCCACATCTCTGAAGTGTAGTTATGAAGCAAAGGCACTGGTCTTTTGTGGGGGTAGCTCCAGAATACAAAACTATGGTCAGTGGATCAGAGTTATAGGGAGGTGGATTTTGATTAATAATAAAAGTAAATTTGGCGAAAACTGGCACGTCACAATTTTGAAGTTTTGAAGTTCCCTTTGTGGAACATGTTCAGAAGGCTGGCTGACCTCTGCGAGGACATTGTGGAGATAATGCTGCACTGAAATGAGAAATTATATTAGATACTTCCAATCTGCACCAGACATGAGTTCTGTGGTTTCTGTGACTGGTTCATCCTTCAGATAATTTCTCAGCAATGTCCTTTCTTACTTACATTTTGATCTCAACTGTAGCATTGTAGCCTCTCAACTGTACTTGATGAATACTGAAAAAAGTTGTGGTGAGATAGGAACTATAGCTCAGATTGCTCTTTATGGTCCTATTTTTGCAAGCTTTACAGACAAAATGCGGTATAGAATTCCTCTGACCCAGGGTTGTCAGAGGAATTGGAGGAATCACATATCTAATTTCCAGTCTCTACTTCTCCTTTTAATGCTTTTGAACTTGAGTCTGTGCATAAGATGCTTCAGTGGGGTTATTGCTTAATTAATTAGAGACAAGAGAAGAATAAAATATTAAAGAGAGAATTGTAGATTACAGAGTCCACTGTTTAGCAGCGACATGTACTAATTTGACAACTGAAGGGTCAGTACCTGCAAAAGTAAGGACACTGCTTACAAGCATAAGCATCCAACTAGTAACAATGTGCACGCCAGGATAATGAACTTAAAACAATAGTAATTAGAAGGCTAAGACAAAGGATTAAAATTAAAAATGAATGGTGCAGTGCTTTCCACTTGCTTGTAAAACAGCATTAAGCCAACTTAATCCATTTTAATTCATTGTGAAACCTGCAGTGCAAATGAGATGGATTCAAGGGTCAGGTTCAGCTCCTGAGAAAGTGCGATACATTCACCTGTGACAATTCTTTCTGGAATGATAAAGTAAGGGAAGTCTCTTAAGAACTCTGAGTGACTCCATGAGGTCCCCAGAGATCAGGTGTCAAAGTTGTCTATCAGATGCCTGAAAAGAAAAAAGGAAAGCATTACTCAATGCTATTGTGAGACAGTTGTCATTGACTGATCAGGCCTTTGAAGCAGGCTTTCACAGTCAATGAAACCACCTGAATAGATGAAAGCCAGACAGCTTCTGACAAACAAGAGTCTATGGAATATTCATTGTGCATCTGGGAGGGAAAGATTAATGTATTAGAAATTAAAATGGGACCAGAATGTATGATCTTGCTCTAACACTTGGCCAGACCTGTGTCACCCACTGCTAGTGCCTGAAGTCGACAGACAATTCTGCCAAGGTAACTGAGAATCATTAAGCATCCCGCTATTGTGCGTGGTGAATAATAAAACTTTTCGCCTATTCTCTGCCTGGAGCTGACAATGAATAATTCTGGAGCTATTTGCAATGTTAACAGCACCTATCTTGCCCATCCATTCCTTTACGATAAGGATGGAAATATGCATTTCAACAGTCTGTACAGATACTGATTCACAGGCATTTCAAAGGACACCTGTCACTCAAGCGAAGGACCTGTCAGTCTCCAATGTATGACGGTGCCAAGAAAATGGCCAAAAAGATTATCTGTACTTTATTTCTCCTCCTTTTCAGATTAAAACACTGTTACATTTGCCATAGACTGACAAGTGATTTACACTGGCAACTGTAACATGTTTAAGACTAGGGGGAGAAAAAGCTATTCTCTTAGGCGAGCGTATTCTTCAAGGTTTACAACTGTATCAAATATACTATCAGGAATGTGATGTAGACCCCACGGAACGTCATTATGCTAGATATTAGAAGCATTTAATCTGTTTGCCGACATAAAGGTGACATTGATAGAGTTGTATTTTTTACGGCGGTACCCAAGTAAATTTACTTTTAGAGAATTACAAGTAGATTGGCATCTTTAGAGTGTGACCAGCTTACGTTGGGCATCTTCATTAAAATTACATGTGAGCAACTGAAGGTTTTTCTTCATCAGTATATCATTGAGTATACAGTTTGAAATAGAGCAGCTTCCATAATCTACAGAAATTCATGTCGCGTATTCTAAATGTTAAAATGCAACTACCAAAGAAATTCTTAATGTTTTGTTCTCCTGAACAAAATGTCTGGCCACTTTAGAGATTTTCAGAAATCTTCAAAGTTTTATTTCCTTGAGCAAATGTTATGATTCTCATTAGGATCCCAGTTGTTATTGAATAAGTTATTTGGCCACTTTCAACTACTGTCAAATTAGTAATTAAATTGTAAATTTGTAAACTTCAAAGAGGTCCACCTTCCTCACCCCCAATGAATGTCATGAGTCTCTTCTTTTTAGCAGGATATCACGGGTCTTCTCTTTTTCCTCAGAGTAATGAACCTGTTATACTCCCTGCTGACTGCAGGCAAATTCTTGGGAGAAGTCGTGGGTTGTTTTTTTTTTTGTTTTTTTTTTAAAATATATCTTTATTGATTTCAGAGAGAAGAAGGGAGAGGGGAGAGAGAGAGAGAAACATCAGTGATGAGAGAGTCATTGATCGGCTGCCTCCTGCACGCCCCCGACTGGGGATCGAGCCCGCAACCCGGGCATGTGCCCTGACTGGGAATCGAACCGAGATCTCCTGGATCCTAGGTCGATGCTCAACCCCTGTGCCACGCCCAGCCAGGATCTTGAGGGAGGTTTTAATGATACTCATGTACAAAAGAAGGCTGAAGTTGGTAGGTTAAGGAACTGGACTGTGCAGTTCTCCAGCTCTGGCTGGTGAGTGATCCCTCCATCCTTGTAATGTAGTTCCTATAAACGGCAATCTTTTTTTTCCCCTTAAAATTATGAGTCTGTGGTTCTGTGGTCTTTTATCTCATGCCAATCCACACCTCCAAAATTAGAAAATTTGCTTGTTATATCAGAAGGAAATCTTGAGTTAACTTACATGAGCTGTGCTTCAAGAGTTAAAAGAAGTAATTGGTGAAAGGGTTTGATTTGTCAGTCGCTTTAGATTCAAGACATTGGATTCTCAATTTTTTTCATTACTTTGTGAGAAGAAAGTGAATGTAAGTTTGTACATTAAGAAGTCATCAGTAGATGTGTGGATACAAAAGCTGTGGTACATTTATACAGTGGAATGCTACTTGGCTGTAAAAATGGAAATCTTGCCTTTTGCGACAGCATGCGTGGACCTGGGGAGTATTATGCTGAGTGAAATAAGCCAGTCAGAGAAAGACAAATACCAAATGATTTCACTTATATGTGGAATCTAATAAACAAAATAAACAAACAAGCAAAATAGAAACACATTCATAAATACAGAGAACAGACTGACAGCTCTTACGGGGGAGGAGGGTTGGGGCTGGGTGGAAAAGATAAAGGGATTAAGTAAAAACAAAACAAAAATAATCCTCGTAGACTCAGACAGCAGTGTAATGATTGACAGAGGGAAATGGGGAAGGGGAGAGGTAGAAGAGGGTACAGGGGGAGATAAATGGTCACGGAAGACCTGACTTTTAGTGGTGAACGCACAGTAGAATATACAGATGATGTGTTATAGAACTGTACACCTGAAATCTATATAAACTTACTAACGAATGTCACCCCAATAAAGTGAATAAATATTTAAAAAAAGAAGTTATCACTTGATTATGTATAGTGTGAGAAGAACTTCAAGGCTTTCCAAATAAAACTTCTAACCTGAAAAATCATACATTTGCTTATAACTGATGTATGAATATATTTTATACACCTATATGTTTATTTAAACAATGAAAATTTTTCCTTCAGTGAACACTTCTTACATCAGTATTCACTTGAAAGACTATGTGAATCACATGCATTTGATGACGATAACACTGGCACTGTGAGGTTGGATTCTCTCAACTGCCAGATCTGGTTAGGAATTAATATTAAGAGCTCACTGAAAATGTACTCTCACATTCAACAAATATTTGTTATACACACATCAAAAACAGTTTTAAGCTCAGGTGATAAGGCAACGAACACAAAAATTCCTCACCTCCAGGAGCTTACTTTTGATTGAGAATTAAGGGAAAGGGGATAGAGAGAAAAATAAATAAGATTCTATAAGACTTTGTGGACCACAGTAAGGACTTTGGCTTGTACTCAGGTGGACTAGAGTTTTGGACAAAGCATTGATATGACCTTATATTTTAAAAGAATAATGCTGACTGCTATATGGAAAATAAGTAATTGAGGTCTGGAGGCAAGATTGCAAGCCAGGAGACTAGTTAGGAGGCTGTGACAAAGTCCATAGGGAAGCTGATGGTGACTTAGATCAGGTAGGTAGTGGTGGATCTGGTGAGAAATGGTTGGATCCTGCATACATTATTTCAAAGGAAAGGTTCATACAAATTTCTGATTGATTGGGTGTGAGGTACGGGGGAGGAAGGATATCAACGTTGACTCCAAGGTTGCAAGGATGGTGAATATTATGAGAATATATTTAAAATAATTGATAAAAGATGTTCATGCATATGTTTCCAAACCAGATGGTAAAAGTGAGTGGATAAGAAATGCTTGTTTGTATCAGTCCATGAATCGGACAGACTCAAAAGAACAGGTTTGGGAGACTGCTTCATATGGTTTCTTGGAATATGATTGTATTGAAAAGAACCACATACCAATATGGTTAGTAATTAGTTCTCAGTATTTAAACCTATCAGAGGAGTTGGATAAAATATCTTGCTCTTTCTCAGCAGATACATGTGTGAGATGACATTTTCATTGCTGGTTAGCCTCAAAACAAAAAAAGTGCAATCATCTTACAGATATGGAACCTATTTTTTTTCTTTTACTAAGTATTATCTAACCAAGAGACACTTTAGACAATTACACAATTGACAGCTTTATAATTTTTATTGACAAACTTACCTTTAGGTGAGAGGTAAGCTGATAATATTTATCATTAATTTTATTTTATATTTTAATTTTTGAATTAATCATATTGTTTTGTGTTGTGTTTGTTTTCTTGGTTACTTTGATTCATGACAAGTGACACTGGTTCTACTGTTTTTAAGTCATTTAAATAACACAATTGAGTTGATAAAAGAAAATGATTAAACAAGTACTTCAATAGATGGTATGGGATATAACAAAACTCACAAAGATTTGAGTAAAATAATTGTGTTTGGGGAAATGTTAACATTTCCTATGATGCCTATCAGCTGGGTCAGTCTGTGCAAGTAGGGACATCTGCCTTCTTACGCACATCTGTCATCTAGCTATTCCCAGCTACAGAGCATGTATTTTCTATTCTAGTGTGACACTATTGCAGGCACTCAGTATACATAGTTGGTTGCAAGGATAATATTCTTATTTTTGAAAAATGTATAATTGTATGTAGGTATATATAATTTATTAAAAGAAAACACCAACAGATAGGAAAAGATTATCAAATGGGTCACAGATTTTCTTCTTTTGATTTCCAGAATCCTAAACTTTTATTTCAAGGTGGGGTTCAAAGCTTCAAAATGTGATAAGGAGTATTTTGTATACTGAACAATATACTGAACAAAAAAGTATACATATATATATGTATAGTTGTCTCTCTATATATTTCTGTTTAACATAGTGATGTCTCAAGATCTGATTCAATTATCTCTCTCTAAATATATGAAATACCTTTGAGATAATATGGGTAGGGTCTAGAGGCTCTTTATTCACCCCACCTTATTAGTTTGTTCTACTACCAGACTACATCTTTAGATGTGTGGTACAGGACTAATAGGGGCTCTTGTTGCTGGGATGGAGGTCAACAGATTGGAGCTGGATCAACACAGATATCAACTGTATAAACAAGCATTTTTTCTGAAGAAAAAAGGCATAACTTTTAGAAAATGTCCTTTATCTTTCTGTTTTCAACTGTCTCTTCTGATGACTAAATGTACCAAAAATTAACGAGTCAATAATTTCTTTGTTCCCTGAAACTGCTTGTTTCTCCTGATCTTGTTTTTCCATAGAGTCTTAGGCTGTTATAGCAGAGCAACACTGTAGGACTGTTTATAAGACTAGGTAGCTTGTAAACAATAGGAATTTATTGCTCACAGTTCTTGGAAGTCCACGATCAAGGTATCAGCAGATTCTCTTTCTGGTGAGGCCCTGCTTCCTAGCTCACAGGTAGCCATCATTTTACCCTGTCCTCACGTGGTGGGAGGGACAAGGGAGCCTTTCGGGTCTGTTTCATAAAGGCACTAATCCCGTTCATGAGAGCTCCATGCTTATGACCTAATTACCTCTCAAGAGCTCCATTTCAAGCCATCACATTTGGTGTTAAAATTTAACACATGCACTTTGGGGGAACATAAACACTTAGTCTATGGTGCATACTATAATATAACCCAGAATCGTATTTGCAAAAATACCCCAATATGACTATGTAAAATAAGTAGGGCATTTTTATAGATACCGAATAATATTATTGTTTATTGTGTGTTATTTTCCTTTTAGTCTCTTGTAACCATAGACTAAATTGATTTTAGATGGAATTTGCTCCAAATGTTGCCACCTTGAGGGATTGTTTTGCTAACCTGCTCATCTCTGACCTTTTTTTTGTGCCCATATAACATAATGCACAGTGACAAAAAAATAAGAAAATAATCTTTTCAAATGTATTTGCGTATAGGGTGGTTCTGGTACTTTGTTTAGTGTATTGGAACACTATGTGGCATCATTAACAAGTCAAATGATGACTGGTACTTTCATTGTGAGATATTGAATTCTTATGCAGTCAGAATTAAACGCTATGTTCCTGGCCTTAGTTTAGGAACATAGGCATGTCAAAGAGATTGAGGAATAACTGACAGAATTCTGAGCATGTGTAAATAAATATGACAATTAAAATATAATGAATTTCAAGAGAGTGTAGTAAGTTTAATTAACTTTGAAAAGAATTTAATTAACTCAAAATTATGTTTCCCCAATAAAAGTCTTAAAAACATGTTAATATCACTATGAAAAGTAAAAAACAACAAAAAACTGGTTAAAAATAGATGAAAAGAAAGGTATAAATCTAAATTTCACTTGAATGAAGTGTAATGCAATTTGAATAAAAAAAAATATGAGTCCTATAGTTCATCAAAAGAATACTATGTACTTACCAGGTATTATTATGAACCAGTACTTGATTTCTTACTATTCTTCACCAAATTCCCATGAGTCATATTTATCCGCAGTTTAAAGATGTGCACACTGATACTCAGATTAAATAAACTGTGCAAAATCCTTCAGCTTGTACCAGAGGTTGGCTGTAGAAACAGATGTTTCAGGGCCCTATAATCCCTGGTTGTTATAACTCACTGTCTGTCCAGTATGTGCCAAGCAATATACTACGTACAAAGATGCTACGATGAATAAGATTATGTTCTACTATGGAACTTAGAAAGCGGAAGTCAAGTGCGGTATGAAGAAAAACGGCACAAAAGCGAATGAGCCCAGATTTGCAGTTAAAACTGCGTGATTCGCATCTCTCGTTACCCCTCTACTGCGCCACGCTCCACTCCAGCAAAATTCTGTTTCTTCCAGCCTTCTCCTCTTGCCTTCCAACACATGCTTCCAGATTACTTAAACTTCTTTCTTTTCTTACCCACTAATAAATTAATATGTAGATTCTGATACTAACTTTACCATTTTCAGAATCAACGTTTAAATAAATACCCTGGAACTTTAAGGCGTGCTCTGTGATTTCTTCCGCGAGGAAGCAGGCCACCGCTGTATATGGAGTCTAACTTGTTCTGCCGCTGGGCGGGTCAGCTCCCTTCTCAGGGGCTATGCAGTGCTTTGCACCGTCCTGCGATGGTGGGCTCGTTCTCATCTAAGAAAACCAGATTTCTTGAGACAATTCCATTTCTTTCACACCCACATGGAAGGAGAATAGGACTGACTAAGTGCTGGTTTATTTCAAACATTTTCCAGATTATTCGATGCAAATTCTTTTTCTACAATATTCCATTGTGATTTTTTTAGTGTACTCGGCAAAGCTAAGGGCTCTGACTCTGACTCATGAATGTTCACTTTCTTCCTGGATTAAGTAGGCAGTAACAGGCAAAACCGTCCAATGACTCAAAGTTTCTGTGAGTGTGTTCAGTTTTGTTCCTTTTTGCAAACCACTCTGAGTACAAGTGGAAAAAATAATGATGTGCTGTGTGTCCTTCCTGTCATTCCTGTGCAAACAGTACACTCTGCAGGACTTCTCTCCTTTCAGAGATATTCCGGGTTATCGAGGTCCTCTGATCCATTTCCTTATTAAAGGGAAAAAGACATTTCTTCTTGTACACTTACTTTAAGAAAGTTTATAACAAATAATGCATATAAAGCAAATAAATATCATGAAAATTAGAGAACACTAGGTGAAGAAACCATTGCAAACTATCTGGAACCTTGAACTGCCCTTTGGTTGAGTTGCCTTGCATGATGCTAATTAAATTCTGATGAGTTTCAATAAAAATCCAGGGAATAGTGAAGCCTTATCATCAACAGATATATTACTCTGCTTGCTAGAGTAAATAGAGTAAAGGAATGGATCTTACTCGCTCTTCATGACATACTATTAAAAAATTAAATATCTAACTCCTTAAAGAAATACTTGGAAATAATAACTATTACCTTTAAGCCACATAACTTCCACATTGGTGGATTTTTTTCCCCCACCACCAGATTTTCAACAATTCAGATTGGTTGAAACTGCATACTAGATCAGACATTGTATTTCTAGCTCAGAAAGGTAATTTCGTATCATTTTTGTGGTATAATTACTTAGAATTTCATATGGATCATCACATACAAAATTTAAAACACAAAATACAGAATATAAAAGCTGACCAGAAGTATAATAACTCAGGTATTTATTTCACCAAAAGCATAAAGGAAGATACTGTGAAAAAATTTAGTCTATATATTCATGAAAATGAGTCATAGATAAAGTGAATTTCATCCCATAAAATAGAAAAACTGTACCGTGAAACTCTTTAGCAATAATAAAGAAACCCTTCTCAAGTTGTCTTAAGAAAATCTAGTCATTTTCAGTTTTTTATAATTGTTCATTTCTATATATTTATACGTCTTAGACAACTACTTCTTGAAGTAACTCACTTCACTTAGCACCACTCTTTTTTGTTTGTTTGGTTAACCCTCACCCAAGGATATTTTTTCCATTGATTTTTAGAGAGAGTGAAAACGAAGGGAGGTGGGAAGAGAGAGAAACATTGATGTGAGAGAGGCACATGGATCAGTTGTCTCCTGCACATGCCCCAACCATGTACATACATGCCCTTGACCAGGAATCAAACCTCTGACCCTTCAGTGCTCTAATCGTGGAGCCGCATGGCCAGGGCAGTCCCACTCTTTTTTTGAGAAAGTGCAGCAGATATAGCAGATGCTCTAGTCTTTGAGGGTAAATGTCCTATTAACAACCCAATAAATACTAGACCCTCCCCCACAGAATACAAGGAAGCCATGTTTTGCTGGGTTCCCTTCCCTTATCACGCCTGGGAATCTCTGAAGAACGCTTCCATCTGGCACCAGCTCAGCCTCTTGGTCTCTAAAGGCCCAGCCAGTCATTCTCCTCTAACCCTCTCCTTCATCCCGTCTCCGGCGCATGCCACCGCCACAGATCACCTTTGCCAGTCCAGCTGGAATCCTGAAGCCTCTCGAGCCTCTTGACATAGAGTTTAATTCAGCAAAAAGCAGGTAAAAAGGCACTGGAATATTTAAGAAAAAAGATGACAGAGGCTTGGGGATCAGAAAAGATCTGAAATGCAGGGGGAAAGCATCAACAAGATATTGGGCATCACAGCCTCTAGAGTCTATAAATTTGTTCATCCCAAGAATAGTCACAGCCTATTTTTGTTCTGCAGGACTACTTTTGTCCTATTCTCATGCCCTAGGCTTCTCACTTTCTGACTTTCTTTGGGGCCCAGCAAGAGGAAAATCAATAGTGCATCCCTCCCGTTTGTCTCAGCAAACCTTTTTTTTTTTTTTTTTTTTTTTTTTTTTTTTAATATATCTTTATTAATTTCAGAGATAGAGAGAGAGAGAGAGACATCAGTGATCGAGCCTGCAACCCGGGCATGTGCCTGACCGGGAATTGAACTGCGATCTCCTGGACCATAGGTCGATGCTCAACCACGGAGCCACGCTGGCCGGGCTCAGCAAACCTTTCATCGTACTTTCTATCTATATAACAACAATTTTGTCTCTGGGGTAACAAGTTTTGATATTAACACAATGAACACTAAATTCTTCATTATTATAAACCTCTCTATTCCACAATAAACTAGGGTTTTGATTTTCATATAACATAATACATAGGCTCATAGGAGGGGGGGAGAGGGGAGAGAATAAATTTTCTTCTCTAAAGAGAATTTAATTCTTCTCCAAAATATAAACTAGGGAATCCCAATTTAGCCATGACAAAATAACTGTGATTTGCCCTCCTATATTAAGCAACTAGAAAAAGAAAAGAAAATATTGTTTTCAGAGATTGGACGAAGGGCAGTGCAGTAATATGAACCCGAGAAACAAATAAGATGAACCCTAATGGATAATTGTAACTCAAGGCTGGTGACATTTCCTCCACTGCTAACAGTGCACACTCTGAGAAGAATGTTTAAACATTCTGAAGATTTTTTTTCATAGGAGGGACACAACAGGAATAATAAACAGAAGGAAATAATAGTTTTAAGTTTATCAGTCAGTATTTATGAAAACAGAAATTACTCTAGACATTTAAGGCAGATAGGAATTTGATAGAGGGAATTCCTGCCTATGTAACAGTTGGAAGGACTGTGAAAGTGTCCAGGAAAAGCCACTGCTGGATTTCAGGAAATTAGGCAGTGGAGGAACCGCAGGAAGCCACTGTTGACCAAGGCTGTCTATAGTACCAAATTGGATGACTTTCAGTGGGACCCTGAGAAGCTTCTTCTGCTTCTATTGCTGCCACAAGAACAAGGTAGCTCCTACTTCTCTTTCTCTTTCCAGGTATTGAACAAATACCTTTCATAGGTAGAGTCTAACCAGGACTCTGATGGTAGCAGGGATTCTTGGAAATGCAGTTCCAAGACTTTTGACTGCTGTAAAAACAGGAGAGTAGAGACAGTCGGACACAGTAAGACATACAAATTGTAAGCCTTTTTTGTTTTTTAATTCAACAAATGCTTTTTGACTACCAACTTACAATACACAAGGTGCTTCACCAGGCTCTGAGAGGAGGCCTGGATAAATTGATGCCTAGCCTCAAAATATTGCAATTTAGAGGCAAAGATCAGACTTGCAGCAAATGCTACAGTTGCATCGAGGGGAGTATATGGTTAATGTCAAATCTATAATGTAAGTAAAATGACCAGAAAATAAGGAAAGCATTAATGGAGGTCAAATTTTATGTTGTCCAATTGTTAGCACAGGCAGCTTGGAGTTAGAAGAGAAGAGAGCTAGACTGGCTGGGCCTGATTGAGTCTGGAAGTTATACTTAATCAGGCTTAGCTCTGGAACTTACATCTTTGAACACCCAAGGGGAGAGCCTAATCTTCATCAAGGGGATTAACACCCCCAGCCCCGAGGAAAGACCAATTTTCCAATCTCCCCAGGGAACTCCCATTCTTTCCTCGAAGATTACTGGGAGAGGAGAGCCACTAAGGGAGAAATTCCTCCGCTGTGTTCGTGCACAGGAGAAGCAAAGATGGCCATAATAAAGGGGATGTCTCTAGGCTGGGAAAAAGACTGGATTGGATAAGAACCCCAGATTTAGCTTAGGCATTGGATAGGGAGAGGAGCCAGCACAAGCCCCAAAGGAATTGGAAAGAGATTGGTTAGTGTAAAAGAACAAGCGCAAAGTAATATAATCAAAGCTTAACAAAGGCCCATGCAGGTAGCATGCGTTTGTTCCAGCTTCTCTCTCTGTAGCAGCTGTGGGGGCCTGGCAGTCCCTGGGGCCCAAGGGTGGCTCCAAGCACAGGCCTGGGTGCAGCAGCGCAGCGCTGGCTGGAGCGCAGCGGCTGGGAACAGAGACTAAGCTAGCCTGATGGGGACAGAGGCTGAGCTGGGCTAAGCCTTGGCGTAAACTAAACTGAACGATGGCAGCTTCTGATGCCCTGCCCATGCCAGGAAATGGCACAGCATCTCTGGACCCTGGCCTTTCTTCTGGGCTTGGTGAAGACAAGGCCAGACTTCTTCCAGAGCAGGAAGCCGCTAAGCCATCTGGTCTTGGATGAGACGGTGGACACCTGGAGACAGTCCTTTGTTTTTCAGTCAATAAATCTCACCAGTACATCTCATCCTCCCATGTGTAGATCCCCAAAATGCTTTTCTTGTGACTCCATGGAAGAACCTCTTTTCCACCAACAACACAATTGCTGAGCATATTTAACTAGTAATCCTTTCAGTAGCATCTGTATTGCAAGAAGCATATGCCATGAAGTATATAAATCTTCATTTAATTAAACATAATCCACTGCAAGTGACATGTTTTCCTTAAGATGTTTGAGCCATTGCTGACAGTGCATTTATAGCTGAACTGGACGCTGGTGGAGCTTCCCCATTCCAGAGTCCAGACCTCAGTTATGCACATGGAAGACTTCACTTTGTCAATTCACTCGGGGATTAATATGTCCCAGGGTCTGACTCACACTAAGCAGCAGACAACAAGCAAATAAATAAACCAGAAGGCCAGTGCTCTAATTTACCATGAGAGGCCCATCTGAGCAGATCACTGAGACTGGTTGCATAAAGAGGGCATAGCTTTTTGATAGGAAGAGCTAGTGGCCGAGTCATTTTAGGACTAACCACTCCTCAGACTCAGGTGTACATTTGCTGAAGCAGTGGATCTCTGTGGACAACATATCCACTGAATAACTGAGAAAGCATCCTAGCCTTTTAACAGTGCATTGGAATACTGACAAGACCTTTTTCAGAAATGTACTTTCTACACTTCCACATAACACTTGTGTTTTTGATCACCATAAGCATAGAATAATTTCTGGGGTTTAGTCTGTTGGGTATCAGTGGACTAAAATTTTGATTGGCATCTGCCTGGTGATTTTTGATGACACTCAGGACTTATTTATAAAACATCTATTGTGGGTTAACTCTGCAGGTGGCTGATTTATTAATTCTATGTTGATCCTGTGAGCTACAATTTCAGAGGCTAATATTTCCAACTGGTTTCCACATGCTACAGGTGTGCCTCATTCACCATTTGGAGATACCAATACATTGACTTTAGCTGTCAGCTAAAACAGACAGTTAATATTTGTAATTATAACCATAAATAGCTTCTGATTATTTGGGGATTATTTTTAATAAAGGTTATATACTATTTCAAGTTACTTTTCAAATGAGACACACATTGCTTTTAACAGTCATGCAGATGTCAAAAATTGCTCTCATTACTCAGAGAAAAGTGACACCATATTGTAAAACATTATTTTTTATCTCAGCAAAGGCTTAAAAACAATTTCATTCTGATCCTCAGCCTCTTATTCTCCTCAAACTCTCCTTTCATATGTAGTGATGTAGATTTCTATTTTAAGTTGCTAACAGTTTGCGATTTTTGTCCCTTTCTGTATTTGCAATGATAATTGGCTAATTAGAGAGCTGATCATTCACAAAAAACACAGCACTGTTCAGAAGCTGGCTTTGGATATGCAAATGTTCTTATGTATCAAAAGGGATTATTTCTTAATGTTATTTTTCTCCCAAAACTTAAGTGTTACTGTTTTTTCATGTGACGACACTTTCACTTCTGAAAGGTCATCAATGACATTTTAAAAAACATACCAAAAAAATAAACTGTGATTAAGTCGTTTTATGAACTTTGCATTTTTATGTTTGTATACATTTTTAAAAAGTGACACTATCATTTATTTATGCATAAAATCCTGGCTCAACCAACTATGGCATTAACATTCAGTTTCATCTTTATTATGTGGTCATTAGCACATTAAGTTTTTAAGAATTATACAATCTCTCTTAGAAATGTTTATGGGTAAGGTATATTTACTCAAGTAATATAGATTTAGAATATCCTTTTGCAAACTAAATAGGACACTAAGTGAACCATGTCTGTCTCTGGGCCTCATGGTTCTGGGGCTGTATGAAATTTTTTTTCCCCTAAAGCAAAAAATACAGCAAATCCAAGATCTTTTGTTTTAATCATTTTGAAAATAATTTCTTCCCTTTCCATGTTAATTTTCTCCAAGTAACTATTAATCTTAAGGCAAAGTCAATTTATTTTTATTTTTATCTATTTTTTTGTTGTTGAGAGTATTACAGATGTCCCCCATTCTCCCCCTTACCCCCCTCCATCCATCTCCCACCCTTCCCCTGACCCCCGCCTGGCCACAGCCTGTGTCTGTGGGCTGTTCATATATGCTTATAAGTTCTTGGGTTACTCTCTCCCCCGCCCCCTTCCCGCCTTCTCTCTGAGTCAATTTATTTCTAAAACCAGTCTATCATTTGTTATGTGCTCACTCTGTGCAGTTTGCAGATATTATTTTACTTGACCCTTGTAAAAACCTCATTAAATATTAACTGCAATCCTACAGATGAGGAAAAAGGAGCATAGAAAATCTGAATAACTTACCAAGGTCATACGAATAATAACCAGCCAAGCTAGGCATTGAGCCTGTGGTTGTCTGATTCCAAAGTCTGTGTTCTTAATCCTTTTGCTATAATCAAACACTACTGTAGACCAGTTACTGTGATGAAAGACAAAAAGAAATGTATTTATCAATAGCTTCAGGAATGGCCTCTCCGTTGCATTGATTTTAATGCCTGAAACTGTGATACCTCTTAGTCTCCTCTCCTTGTTTGTCCATATCGAGTCTCTTCTTAGTGATTTCTTCTATATGAAGGGCCACTTGACCCCATCATCTTGGCCACAGTTTTTTGGATTGTGGTGGGTATTTGACCCATAATATCCTACATAAAAGTTAGTTTATAGCCTAGAAGAAGTCTAGCTTAAAACTTCATTCCATAGGGAAGGTGATGATGACCTGAGCCAATCATACAGTCTCTCTCAGAGAATTTGGATGGAGAAGCACGGAGAGATATTGTCACTCAGTAGCCTGAGCAGGAGACCACTATCTCGTTATAGAAGGAGAACCTAAAAGGTATCTAGAGAGGAGCAGAAATAAAGAGTAACTAAGTAAAAAAAACAAACAGGTGAATCTATGGGAGACATCAACAAATTACTGCTACTGAAGGATCTTTAATTGTAACCTGCTTTCTAGAGCTGCCTAGAGGGGCAAGAACTATAGAGGAGTGAGCAGAAAAACCAAGGCAGCTAATAAGAAAGCAAGTCCATGAGCTCTCGCCTACCTCCTCCTTTACTTCTCCTGATGAATGTTCCCATCTTTTATGTCCGATGGAACCATGCTAGGTTCAATTCCCAGCTGCATTGCCTACAAGTTTTGTGTTTTAAGCAAATATCCTACCCCTTTGAGACAATATACCCATCTATAAAATGGACAGGACAAATATTATGTGATAGTTCCTGGCAAATGGTAGACTCTCTAGAAACATTACTTAAATTTACATGTGAAACAAGAAATTCTACACTGGGGCTCCTGCTCAATGTTGAGCTCTGCTCTGCTTATTCAGGGCCCTTCACTCTCACATCTTTCTTCGTTTCTCCTTCTAGTGAGAGCAGAGAGCAACTCAGTCAAATTTTCTTTAGGGCAGTCACCTCCTGAACTTCCCTGCTAGGCTCAGCACTTATCTAAGACGATTCTCTTTTACACACACTCTACAGAGGAGAATGCCAGTGGACCTATATAGCTATTATCTCCTTTCAAAAATTTTCTAATCATCCTTGAAACTCATGTTCTGATTTTCCCCACCCCATCCCCCAGTTTATTTACTATGTTCACATTGTCCGGTATACCATAATTTTTGTTAGGACTATCTTGTCGCCCCATCAAGGTGTCAGTCTCTTTGAGGGCAGAAACAATATACTACTTATTTTGCACCTCTAAAAGTATATAACACAGCGCCTGGCACATAGAAGTTATTCAATAAATATTTGAATTGAAATGCTGAGCCATGGCGTAGGCTGCCTGAACAGAAGCATTTATCAAATCAAAAGGGCAGGGTAATGCTTGAGCTGAGTTTGCTGATTTCAGGCCTCCTGTCCTTTCTGGATGTGGGAGACTCGCCCTGATTGTGCGTGGGGAGCTGCTTTGCCACAACCCAGAAGTGCAGGTACAGATATTAGCGTTGAGCAGATCTGTACAAGCAAGACCTCTTTAATTTGTCATGGAAGCTAGAATTCCAAGGAGGGAGGTGATAAGTTGAAAAATTAGGGGAAAATATGTTGTAAGAAGAACCTGGCACGCCCCTTCCCCACCTCCATATTAATGAAATGAAAAGGGAGGGGGAAGAAAATGTTATGCTATACATTGGCAGGAAAACCGTGCATGTCCTGTGAGCAGATGAATATGGGACTGTGAACAGGAAGCTGATTATTTCAACACGTTCTATTTCTCACTGGAAATATCATCCTAGAGGAAGAGTCCAATATCTCTACTTCTGGGGCATCTACTGCTCTAACTTTCTACATATTCTCGGACAAAAGATAACAAGAACGTATGTGATTACCTTTGATGATGGGCATTTGAAATTAAGCAAGATAGATATTTATTATGTGTGTGTTCAGCCCAACACCGACCTCTACGTACCACGACCACCGTTTCCTGGGAACTGCCTCTTACCTTCTCTCCAGTCAGCCTGTTAGAGTTAACTTGTTTGTGTCTACTTTTTGTCCAGGAGGGAGCACCTGCTTTTCCCTTGCACTTCCTCTCCCACTCCATCGTTACTTTTGATTGTCTCAGGAGTAGGAACTAAAGCAAACTAGACTAATTAGAATTTCTTTTTTCTAAAATAGGAATCAAGATGAAAGAGATTCAGTCTACAAAGTAAAAATCGGGGAGTTTCTTTTTGCCAGATTTTTCCATACTATGGGCCAGGTAGAGAAAGCTAAAGTAGAATGGAAGTATTAATAAGTAAGAACAAAACAGTTATAAAGAGAGAAGAAAGATGGAGAGAGAATATTTGAATTCTTGGTTCCAAATCGTTCGGAAGCACCCTTTGTTTTTCATTCCTTGCCGTGTGAGACACTCCTATAGCTTTAAAAATGATTCCTTTTTTTCCCCCATAAAGAGGGCTGGAATTGTTTTCTGTTAAATACAATCCAATGGATCTTAAATATCTCAATTTCAGGTAATTGTCAGTATCAGCCTGTCTGAGAATGACCCAAGCACCCTCTCCTCCTCTTCAAAGTGGAACAGCCCATGTCTATCTATGACTAAAAACAAAACCAAAGTTACTACTAAACACAACCCTGTAAAGATTATTAAAGCTGAGCCTTTAAAAAAACAAAAGTCAAAGGAAACAGTTGCAGAGGTTTTTCAAACAAAAAATAATGTTTAATAAATCACAGCAGGAAAAAAAGCACGCGGTAAGGAAAAGCAGCCACTTTCATCAATCAATAAAACAAGGCTTTTTGTTGTTGTTGTTGTTGTTAAATTCCAGAACAGTAGTTAAAATTTGTGCGTGTGTGTGTTTAAAGCTCTGCTGCGCAGCGGCCTCCCTAGGTCCCACGTGGAGGGTGGTATTTTGCAAAAGGTAAGACACAGGTGTGCATCGTTTGAAATGGAATTCATTAGCAGGTTGTATTATTTTACTCAGCCACCACGGAACATCACAATGGACTGATAAGCTGCCACACTTCAGGCAGTGGGAGGCACATAAACAAAAGTTTTAAAATGAAAAAGCTGTGGGGTTAGAACATACATAATATGCCCCATGCCAACTGATTCATCCAGCAGGACTAGGGAAAAGATGATCTTTTCTTAATTTCAGTGCATTTTCACTGAGATAGAGCAGCAAATCCACTTACAAACCCCACTAAATTACTTGGCAAGGGCTGGATCCTATTTTTCTTTTTAAAAAAATGTACCAGCGCAATAAGACAATTTGTAGTACTGGGTTTCTAATATACAATAATTCTGACCATTTAAAACAGTTTTTGTAGGAAATATTTTATAGTTAGAGAAATAGTTTTTGACATTTTGGGGGGAAAAGAACAATGGGCCGTTTACAGGTCTACACAGCAGATTAATGAATCTAATTGAGTCTGTAGGGAAATGTTTCAGTTTAACTACTGGAACTAATTTATACATTCACTACATCGTAATAAGTCAATTTAAGTTTCTGGAAATAAAACTGGATATCCTGGGTATAGATTTGAACTATAAATTTCTGCAAGAAAGGAGTCTGTGTGTTCATTATACATTGTAAAATTACCATATGGACCTGTCAACACTTCTTAGCACAGCTTTGTAATAATGTCATTTAGTTTAACATTGTAATGTGCCAACTGAATTAATGTGTATGACACAAAGCATGCCTCCCTCCCAACCTCTGCTTCTGGGGAGCTGTGCAACTTTTAAAGATTTTTCTCAAGGCAAGAGCCTCCTGCATTTGCATAGAGAACTTCAATAAGAAGATTGAGTGTGATCACATTTTCTGGGAGCTGCTGAAAAACAAGCTACCAGGCTCTGACTCCTAAACTCCAGAAATATGCCTTCGCTACAAATGGAAAATAAATCTTTACCTTAGAAACCTTACTGTACAACCAACACTAATCTACATCTAGGCAGCAATAGCTCTTTTTATTAATTTCTTTTTTAATTGTGTAAAACTCTTCAGAGGGATAGTAAAGAAAACATTCAGCACGTAATAACACTTGGTGTTACTCTATTACTCAAAATGTTCTCTTCAATCTGGATATTTATCGCATGAATATGAAAACATCTTCCATTCAGAATATCATTAGAACATGACATAATAGAGCCCTGTGGAAAAAGTCAAGCCAAATGGGAAACGGGAAAAACACTTGCTAACATTTACCATGTGTGAAGTCATTTACATGTATAACTTGATTTTATTTTCCTAACCCATTTTGTAGATGAAGAAACTGAGACACAGAAAGATTCAAATGTTTCTCCAAGCTCTCGTACCTAGAAAAACTTAAATTTTAACACAGATATGTTTAATGCCAGAGCCAGAATCCTTAACCAGTATATCACACTCTCTGTGCAGAATAATAATAATTACTAACTCTTGTTTAGAGCCTGTTCCAGGTAATTAAATAACTTGATTCATTTTATCCTCACTACAACCAAATAAGTTAACCATTACTAGCTCAAAGTCATTATTGTTAGTAATTGGCAGAGCAGGGATTTAGAACAAGGCAAACTGACACTAGTGTTCAATTTTCTCCACAGCTGCCATGTAGACATACAGTTCCCTATATGGCATATCTTAGTAAGAGAGTGATTTCATATTTCATCTCTTTCATATGATTATAAGAGCTTCAAAAGTTTCATCTGCATAAAAATTTGGTCCCAATCATTTTGGGGGTTAAGGCATTGCCTTAAAAAAATCCTTTTTCCTTTACAGGAACAATATAGTATCATATAAGCTCTTATGAACACACTAGGATGGATGAGTTGGTCTGATGAGCTAGTTGCCATTATCCAGAGAGTTAAATTTCAAGTTTCTGATAAATAAAGAAGTGTCAGAAAAGGTCTAGCTGCTCCTTGAAAAAACTATGCCTACTAGGGTTTGAAACTATGGAAGGTTTTGAATAAATAGGCCACTACTTTATATGATGAGAAAGGACATCTAAAAGGGAAGACTGCCTTGGGCTTGAACTTTAAGCCAGCCTGACATGCCTGAACACCAGAAATGGAATGACCAAAGAAACTTCTTCACAGAAATCGTCTTGCTTAGTTCAAGACCAAGCTTTCACTCAGCTTGTTATTTCTCTCTTTCCATTTGGTTCCTATTATTTAGTCTAGACATTTATTTATTTATTTATTTATTTATTTATTTATTTATTTATTTATTTATTATTTTTATTGTTTTTATTGTTGAAAATATTACAGATGTCCCCCTTTTTCCCCCATTGACTCTTTCCATCTCACACTCACTCCTCGCCCCAGGCCCTCACCACACTATTGCCTGTGTCCTTGGGCTATGCATACATGCGTATAAATTCTTTGGTTAATCTCTCCCCACTCACCCTCCCACCCCCACCTTCCTTCTGAGATTTGTCAGTCTGTTCTATGCTTTGTCACTGAATCTATTCTGTTCATCAGTTTATTATGTTCTTTAGATTCCATATTTAAGTGAGATCATGTGATATTTGTCTTTCTCTGCCTTGCTTTCTTCACTTAGCATAATATTCTCCAGATCCATCCATACCATCCCAAAGGGTACGAGACCCTTCTTCTTTATAGCTGCATAGTATTCCATGGTGTAAATTTCCCATAGCTTTTTATCCACTCATCTACTGATGGGCAATTGGGCTTTTCTAGATCTTAGCTATTGTAAATTGTGTTACAATGAACATAGGGGTGCATATATTCTTTCTGATTTAGACTAGACATTTAAACTTCAATTTTCTCACTTCTGATCCTTGGTGCTCTGGGACTGGGCTCCCCACTTGGTTTATGCTCTAGTTCTAGTCTTTATGATTTAAATCATGCTGTAATTGATATCTAATACCTTGGAAAAGAATAGCCCAAGCCCTGTAATGAGCTTTCAGAGATCATGAAATCAGATGTGCATTTCTACTTTTTTGATCAGCATGGTTGACTATGGTGAAATTTGCAAAAAGAGCAAAAAGCAGTAGTTTTCCCCCTACCTTCACCACCAATACTATTCTCAGTTATTTAGATTTGTCCTCTAAACAACTTCCCTGCAAGAGCCTTTGTCAACTTTTATGTGATTTCCAGCCAGTTATTCTGTATTAATGGCAGTAGACACATTGTAACTATTTTATTTTTTAATCCTTGCCTGAGGATATTTTTTCCATTGTTTTTCAGAGAGAGTGGAAGGGAGAGAGAGAGAGAGAGAGAGAGAGAGAGAGAGAGAGAGAAGAACATCAATGTGAGAGAGACATATCAATTGGCTGTCTCCTGCAAACACCCCAACCAGGGCCAGGGATTGAGCCTGCAACCAAGGAACCTGCCCTTGGCTGGAATTGAACCTGGGACCCTTCAGTCTGTGGGCCAACACTCTGAGCACTGAGCAAAACCAGTAGGGCAACATATTTTAACCATTAAGCCAGTTACATCAATATCTGGGAGTGGCTTCCAAGCAGAGAACCTATCTTTACAAAAATTCTGTAAATAGGTCTTTTTTTGGTCCAGAAATTATGCTTAATCCTTGTTTTTTATTTACATGACAGATTGTAAAGAAACCCAGCCCTCAGTGTCTCAGATGAGATGAGAAAGATTGAATTATACCATTTAATTCATCTCAAGTGAGGTGGAGAGAGGAATGATGGTATACTCTTAGACACCATCACTTATGCCCCTAGAGGAGGTAAAAGGCACATAACATCTTCCACTTTTGAGCTCTCACTTGACAAAGCCCACAGTTGAGGCCAAACCCCTTCAGCTAAGTGGGCTCTATGGGTCCATGGGTCAAGCCTGTTTCTCAGACATTCAGAACAAGAAAACAAATAAACAACCCCTGCCCCCCAAGACAACAACAACAAAAAAACAAAAACACTATCAGTGATCTGAAAACACCAAAAATAATAACTAAAGAGTGAAAGAGTGTAATGCTCTTTGATTGACCTCTGTTTCTTCTGCTCTGGAATGTTCGTCTCATTGGCTTTAAAAGGAAGAGAAGTATGGAAAGATTCCAAAATAACCACCTCTACCAAATTGAAACAAATACGACTCCTAGGAAAGTTGAATTTCCCATCTGACTCATGTTTAAAAATCACAAAACTCAATATGGGCCTAATAAATTATCTTAGTAACTTACCCCAGTTGAGAAATTGTTAAGTCAGAAATCTCACCTTAAAGCATAAATGTCCTGGCTCCATTTACTGCATTGATCAGTGTGGGGCACTGGCCTTAATTCTTCTTTCCTTTGCCCTTCCCAGGCATTGGCATAGTCTTAAGCTATAAAAACCATGGTGAAGGAAAGGGTTGATAATTATCACATGAATTTAGACAGTGTAAATCTAGATCATGTGTATTTAAAATGGAATGTTTTGGCTTTTGAGTTAATTTCCAAGAGCATTATAAAATAATCACCTCTATTGAGGTCTGGGCTTAATTCATTTAATTATTTCAGAAGTATGAGAAAAATTGTAATATTATACTATTTAAAAAAAATACATCTTTATTGATTTCAGAGAGAGGAAGTGAGAGGGAGAGAGCAATCGAAACATCAGTGATGAGAGAGTTGTCATTGATCGGCTGCCTCTTGCATGCCCCCGACTGGGGATCGAGCCTGCAACCCGGCCATGTGCCCTGATTGGGAATCGAACCTTGATCTCCTGGATTCTAGGTCCATGCTCAACAGCTGAGCCATGCCCGGTCAGGCATACTATACCATTTTAATAAATTTCTATTCTTGTTTTCAGCAGTTTGATAGGAATGCACACATCTCTTTTGTTTTATGATAATGAAAAATGAAGAGAAATGTAAGGATCATTCTCCTTCTCTTGATTATGGCTACACTTTTCCATTCCAAATTTTCCTACTTTCGACTGCCCCTTGTCTTCAATATATTCTTAGCTTTTTTTTTTAAGATAAAATGTAACTTGTTCAAATTGTCCTTTCCAAACTTTAAGAAATCCTATCTGGTATATGAGACAACTCGTGGCTTTAAAATACTTAGCATCTGTATGATGCTGTTCATCTTCAATGCACTTTAGAAATATTAGCTAATTAATTAATTAGTTCCTGATTACAAGGGGGTAGAAGTTCAAGGAGAAAATTGACAACATTTCTCCACTTTTATAAAAAAAAAGTTGCTTATATTAGAGAACATTATTTCTCCTTTTGAGTAATCTGTGCTATCATAAAAAAGTATTATAAATGCTTTTGCTGTGACTAGGTATAATAATCATTAAAAATGAAGAATAGTAGTAATAATACTAGTACGAATATAGCAATATATTGTAAGATGGATACATATTTGTTATACTCTCTCCTCCTTAAGAGCAAGAATTATATCTTGTTCTCCTTTGTTCTCTGACACCTAACACAGTCCCTGGCACCGTTATATATAAACACATTAATTTATAGGTGATGAAGTCTAATTTATAAGCTTTATTTTATACAGTGGTAAACAATATGAGCATTAATACAAAACAGAATTACTCTATGTAATAAAGGAACCTAAAGATCTCAATAGTGTGGTTAATTTTCTGATCATGAAGTTATGTCTACATGCCATTGAACCTCAGGGGGAAAAAAGGAGGAAAGAAAAAAGTTTACAAATATGAGCATAATCTATCTGTGTGTAGAGGATACATTTAGCTTTCCATGTCATTTTCTATAAAGAGCAATCTAATTCATTGAAACGGAGCTTCAAATATATTTTCTTAAAATAGTTACCTTTATATTGTAACAGTTAAATTGGTTGTGAATATAATCCGTTCTCATCTACCTGATACCAAGCAGCTAGATATTTCAGATTGACCTTTAATTTTATACATGAGTTCCTGATTTAAGACAGACAAAAAGTTAGGCTGTCTGCACACAGAAATAGTACAATTGCTTTGATAGTCAAATTACGTATTTGGCAATAGAGGTAAAATTATATATATGTATATGTTTAAATTTAGAGATAACTTTATATTTTGGACATTAAATCATGATCTAAACTATTTTTCTGCACAGAGAAAATTCTGCTCATTTTTTATTATTGAGCAAAACCAAATCAACCACTGAAAATTTATTCTGGTATGTAACAACTAAGAAATGTAACCAAAGTTATTGCAAAAGACAGTCTAAAATTTGGATTTGTGAGCTTCCTATTAGCATATATATGTATTTTTTAAATTCAGGAAACATAGGAGTAAAATAGATGTTAAATTCAACAGTGCAGCAGTGGATCTTAAGCTTTTGGGTGGATATCTGACCTCTTTGAAAATAATGATAAAATTTCTAAAACCTTTCCTCAGAAAAAGTAACATCAAAGTAACACCGACACAGTATTTTACACCTTATTTTAGGAGAGTCCCGCACCTCAAAAAGCCCATGCGTGGTCTGTGGAACTCAGGTCCCTTGGAAGATGATGGTACAATTGACAGAAGTTGAGATATCCAGAGGAAAAGGTTTAGGAGAGCAGATTAATTCATATTTGGGCTTGTTGAAAGTTTTAGGTGTCACTAAATATCAACTCAAAATGTTCAGCATGCAGTTGAAAATTAAAAAGCTGGAGAAAGAATGGTTGGGGCTAAAAGTCAAAAGTTGGTTATATACGGTGGTCACAGCTAAAACCATGAGAGTAATTGCATTCAGCAAGGGGGAATATAAGGGAATAGTAAAGAAAAGATAATTGGAAAGATGGTGCGATGCTACTTGTAAAGAGTGTGAGAAAGACCAAACAGCATGAAAATGGAAAACGAGAGACCAAAAATGTAGAAGAAAAGCCAAGAAGATCAATGTCTAATCAATTGAGATTTGAGCAGCAGGCTGTCAACAGTGTCAGAAGCTTAAGAAAAACTCATAATGATCATTTAGTTTGCTGAATAGAACGCTATTAAAATAGAAAAGGTCAGAAACTACATTTTTAGGGGTATTAAAAGAGAAGAACAGAACGAGTAATGAGAAGCCACTATATTATTGAGAAGTTTTGTAGTCAAGCAAAAGGAGAAAGGTAGACAATGTTTGGACAACCTTATTTATATTAATCATTTGAAGACTGAATCCAGGGAATGTTAAGTAGCAGCGAAAAAGTGAGCAGACCCCTGCCCCCCAACCTCCCCTTTTCCCTACTGTTGTCTCATAGGCACTTCTCCTTTTCCTGAGGCGTAAGACGTTGCTGAGCTAGGCAGAGTGGAGGGGATGGCAAAGCCAATAGCTCCCGTTATAGACAGAGAAACGCGTCAATTATATACATTATATTAAGACCATGAATTGCTTGAAAAAAATCAACCAAAAATTTAGAATTTAAAAGAGGATCCCTGACTCTCTCTACCCAAAATAGAAGTACTTCCATAGTCACAGGGAAGTTGTCACCTCCTTAGAGAGTCTGGATGCTGTGGGCTGACTGCTAATGTGTACAAGCTCCAGATACAGTCTTAAGTAAAGGACTGATGAAATTACGAAAATCTTACCTCACTGAATTAGTTGAGCAGGCTAATCCTCACAAATGGATAGGATTTAAGATATGGTTGTGAGATTTTTATCCAATTGCATAGATATGTGTTCAGATTTGTAGACTGAATAAGACAGAAAAAGATATGGACATATTCATCTAACAACTTTTATGTACATTTTAAATCGTTGTTTAGTGTATATTTCTCTCAATAAAAGTAGCATGCTGAGATGGAGGAATTTTTGCAGTTAAATATAAAGCCAAACTATTATGTTACCAGCTGAGTAGCACAATACCTTAGATACTTAAATTTGTGCAGAAGGAGTTATATATAAAATTATCTGCCCAAAGCCACCACATACGAAGTTGGAAAGACACCATCTATTTATGGGTGACTAGAGAAGCTGAGAATCTTATTTTTAAAAATACCTCCTTACAAAATATGCACATGAGAATCACTAAAATTTTAAGTATCCTTTTTATTTAAATAAAGGTATTGTGTTGGTAAGCATGCATGTATTCACTCTTAAAGCAGAATTTCAAGTACTTAGTCTTTTTAAAAATATATATTTTTATTGATTTCAGAGAGAGGAAAGGAGAGGGAGAGAAACATCTATTGGTTGCCTCCTGCATGCCCCCTGCTGGGGATCATGTGCCTTGACTGCCAATCAACTGGCTGCCTTTCTTGACTCCTGGTGCATGGGACAATGCTCTACTAACTGAGCCACACTGACCAGGCTAGTGCTTAGTTCTTGTGATAAAACCCTTTGCCAACCTATGTTTTGACCCCATATAACTAAATTTTTATTTACTGTGTTACTATAAACTTGCTTTCTATTTAATTTTAATCCAAGAGTAATAACATTTTAGAATACACACACACACACACACACACACACACACCCTTGGGTCACACATAACTAAATAATAGAATTAGACCATTTAAGAGCTGAAAGGACATTTTGAGCATGTTTACTCTAACTCCGGCCTTTGGTTAGCAGACATGGAACTGGGCTCACAGAATGTGAATCCTTTCCCTGAGGCCACAGTGGAAAAAATCTTCTAAGAACTTTGATGTTCAGGCTCATAGTTGCCCCCCTTCTCCCATGTTACCCTCCTTCATCATTTCCCACATGTCCTCTATAAATGTTCCATTTCGGGGGTTGGTATACTATGCCAACATGCATTCCCCTCTCTTGTAGCTAAAGAGGGTCATGGTAATTTCTTGCATTCCCTCAGACACAGTAAATAAGCTAAATAAGTAAGGGTCCAATCTCATGGTGCTTATCTGGGCCTTATTTCTTTCTTTCTTTTTTTTTAAAATATCTTTATTGATTTCAGAGAGAGGAAAGGAGAGGGAGAGAGAGAGAAAGAGAAACATCAATGGTAGAGTCATTGATCAGCTGCAGCCCGCAACCCGGGCATGTGCCCTGACCGGGAATCGAACTCCGATCGCCTGGACCCTAGGTCGATGCTCAACCGCTGAGCCACACCCGGCCAGGCTGGGCCTTATTTCTTGAAATGATTCTCCTTTCAGATAGATGACAACTTCTTGGTTTCAAAATCAAGGTTGTAAAGATAAGAACCAATTTTTTGTCATCTCTGTCTTGGTCCTGTTCTTGGTGGATCTGTAACATCAGACAACAAGTGACTTTATGTATACTGATTATTCACGTTTGTACAAGGTATGTAGTTTGGATCATTATTAGCCACACCGCCATGTGCATGTAAATCTCAGCAGGGTATATATCCAGTGAGTCATTTTAGAAATTGTGGTGTCTCTTGCAGGTGTCCTTTGACAGCCCAGGCAAGATGTTGTTGAAGAGCTGGAGTGAAGAGGTAAAAACTATTCCTAATCATTCACGCTCATTCTAAATGAAGAGGTATTAGAAAAGACTCACTCCATCCTTGATTTTATCCAGGGCAATTATTCAAGTAAACCACACTGTTACTTCAAATCTTAATTTGTCTTTTCCTAAGAAAAGAATAAGACTCTAGTACTGTAAAAGATGCCTGGGGTCTCACCTGAATTAAAACCACATACTATAGTAGGTTAATATAATAGAGCCCTTTAGAGTTTTCAAAGTACTTTAAAATACATGACCTTATTTAGACTATATCTAAGTGTTTAACCACAAATGTTCCTATTTGGGAATTGTGAAAAGTAAGGCTTAAGAAAAATTTTCAAGGTCATGAATCTAACAAATGTTCTCTTTGTTATTTTTATCCTTAACTGTTATTTTCAGTCTTAAAGCTCCAAGTACTACACAGTGCTGACAGTTTTTACCTACATGGAGAATGTGGTATCCATGACTAGGGACTATTATGGCCCAATGGAAAGGGCATATAAAAAAGAAAAGTTAAGAGGGTCAAAAGCCCATGTGAGTGCTTTTTCAACAGCATGCCACTACCACGTGCCTGGGGATCTTTCTCTCAGTTATCCTCTAGGGTACTGAATACTTAAATATATTCCCAAAATAGCAATCTTAAAGATCCCTCTATCAGGTGACCTATAGGCCTCAATGAGAATATTTGTGAGGCAGGAAAATAGAAAGTTATATTTTGTCTTCTTTGTCTACTTGTGAGCTTCTGTGATTGAAACTTTCCTGATGTCATCCAGATCAGCTCGAGTGAAACATTTGACAGGTCCATCTGTGTCCACAGTCACCCACAAACATGGGAACTGCCACCCATCTGCTTCCCTATGCTCTTGCTTTGTTTCTGTTCTGGTTATTTTGTTCTCATATAGCCATAAGGGATATTAATACCCTCTCCCTCCAGGAGCTGTGAAGAGAATGGATTCGATGCTAGCTTGTGGTCCTGAGAGAGGGATGTTAGAGAAATGGCACATGTCAATGTACAGTTACTTAAACGTGTTCCACAAATTCTCTAGCAACATCATCATCACGTCTCAACAAACACGTTGCTTAACTTCCTGTCCTGGATTCACTCTTAATCATCTCAATGATTAAGTATGACTCATCAATTATTTCGAACTTTCCCCAAATGGATTGTTTTATCTAAATGACAAAAAATGTTATAAATTCTGGAACACTTTTTACGTTCAGCTGCTTTCTGTGTAATTGCCTGAATTACACGGTGTCATTAGCTAATGCGTTACCAAGAGTTAAATATTTGTGATAGTTTCCTTCCTCTTCTTCTTTTATTCCCTGTGGAGGAAAACAATTCACTTTTTGGTAAAACAACGCCAGGATGATCTTAGCCAGGAAAAGTGCAAGAAAGAAATTTAAGGGTGAGAAGCAATTCAAATTTTTTCCTTTATTGCATTTCTGGCACATTTCTGTATGAAATTCCAATAGTAATTAATGAGTCTAAAAATAATGTTATGATTCAAAGAATTCTATAAATATGATAAGAATTCAGAATAGCTGTCAAAACTCAAAACAAAACAAATATGTCAATGAATTTGAAAAATGATTACTCAAATCAATTTTAATCATTGTTTTTTTTAAAGAACTCATATTTTGAAAAAGTACCTACAGATTACAGCTGAGCACATGAATGCGCAATCATATTATATGAACTCAAAATACTTTAAGGTATATACCCATCCACCACTGTCGTGTGGCTTTGCAATAATGCAAAGAACCAATTTACTGTTTACTTGTCGTTGCCTCTCTGATAGATTTTTCTCAGTCTGTAATATCACTCATACTGTAAGAATATGTATGAAATGCTACATTATGACAGAGTAAAATAATTTTACTCAGGTAAAGACATTATTTGTCTTTTCCTGAAAAATGATTCTTGCTGTGATTTATTTACTCATACTTTAAAACTTTAAAAGATTTTAAATCTCTAAATATTTTTTAAACATAAAATCAACTTAATGTCTATGACTAATGCAGTTTATTTTATTCAAATGAAACTTACTATAAATATTATCTGAAGTGACTTGATAGTTTTGTCATTCTTTCATTAGGTAACTGATCTTCAAGTTAAAAAACACACAAGTTTGTTAAATGAAATAAGCCTCAGTTAATTTTTTAGAAGAGAATTTATTGTTATGGTTATTGTTTCTTTTCATTTTTATGTGGAAATAAATTAGAGATGCTCAAAATTCTCATTTTTTTACTTCAGGAGAACTTGTACATAGTTAAATATATTTCTGTGTAAATGCAATAGCACCCTCTGGAGGTCTGGAATATTTTGCATAACTTCCATAAATCAATGTCTTCTTTTGTCAACCCTACATATTTTTGTTGACTTCGACATTTAATATTTTATATTCTGATAATCACATTTGCCTCTTAAGATGATTAAATACACTTAATCTATTATTACTTTCTATCATGCATTCACTGTGATTTGTGTCTCATCTCATTTGTAATGCTGCAATGTAATAACAAAACATTCCATTCTGCTGATCTTAGTGATGTATCTGTAACTTTTCTATTTTTTATCATGTGAAAATATTTTCCAAACAAGAAATGACAACTATCATTTCCGAAATCTCTTAATATCTGGTTATATGTAGACAACAGGAAACTAATTTTACCTCCTTTGAAGATTCCTCATGGAAACAGTTACTTTCATTCTTTGAGTCCCTGATCAACAAACACAGCTGTGGTTTTTCTGTGGTTTTGAAGCAAATTTATTGGAGATGGGAGAATATGGAAAGGAGCAGAGGTCAAAAAACATCGGAAAAAATATCATGAGTCACTGGAACACTTTCAAGGACCAAAGTGACTTCTATTGTGCCATAATAATATAAATAAATGATCCCACAGTCATTGGCCTCTCTGTAATAGCTCTGCATACAAAGATCTTTTTGAAGGTCAGGGAGATACAAACAGAGTTGTTCATCCAGTATTTTTTTTAAAAAAGAAAAAAGGATGAGCATGTGACTAATATGGGATGAGAGGAAATAATGTCATGCAATTCTGAATGAAGCCTGGGCTTGCCTCTCCCAGAAAGTTGTTCAAGAGGCCACATCTCAACTAGTTGTGGGGGACCGAAGGAGGAGGGGAGGATTTGGAATGAGCCTGAAATCTCAGCGAAACATGGCACTCAGCTGGGTGAGCCCCTGGGAAGATTGGTCTCCTTTGGCTCTAGTCATGGGAGTCAGGTGACCCACCCAACACTTTTTCCCTGAAGGCAAAGGAATGACTGTGAGGATGTCACAAGCAGTCCCTCCAACTGTTACATGCAAAGATAACAAGCAAACACAAAGACAAATGGCATTATAATTCTAAGTCCAAGCACCTGAATGCATTCAAAAGTAGATACACAAAGATATATAAAATCATAATTTCCAAAGAAACAAAAATTTATAGGAAAATTTAATACTGAAATCATTATATATCTAATAGCAAATAAAGAAAAGACTGTAGGAGCTAGAACTGCCTTGGTCATTCTCTTGTTAGTATTCTTTCCTTCACCCACTCTTTCTCCTCACCTCCCTTAATAATATCTAATCATTTAGAAGAGTCAGGTCCAAACTCTGCCAACAAAACAGAAAATTATACTACTCAATATAAAAGTTCAAGATGTCTATGCTGTGTCATTTGTCTTTTTTTTAAAAAATATATCTTTATTGATTTCAGAGAGAGGAAAGGAGAGGGAGAGAGAGAGATAGAAACATCAATGATGAGAGAGTCATTGATCGAGCCCACAACCCGGGCATGTGCCCTGACCGGGAATCGAACCCCTGGATCCCAGGATCCCAGGTCGACGCTCAACTGCTGAGCCATGCCCGGCTGGGCTATGCTGTGTCATTTGAATTTTGCCACTGACTTTCTCACGTTTATCCAGTGTAAGTTTCATAAGCCCTCTGTGCTTTGGTTTACATAAAGTAGTGAGTTAAATGATGAGATGCTTGCAAAGCATTAGATGGTGTGTAGCACATAGAAACAAAGGCTGATTTTCATTCTATTTTAATTAGTTAACAGATTCTTAACACCTAGATGGACTAGGCACTGTTCAATGTACTTTATAAACATTAAACAATTTACTCTTCCTAGCAAATTTACAAGGTAGCTAAAATATTATTATTATTACTATCACCTTAACAGATAAATCTGAGTCCTAGGATAAGTAACTTTCCCAGTTACACAGCTAATAAGTTCTGGATCCAGCATTCAATCCCAAGCAATCCAGTTGCACAGTCTATGCTCTTAGCTTTCAGATGGTTCTGCAATGGTGTCACTGCCGTCACTATCGTCATTGTTGGAGATCACCCTATAACATTCTGGTTCCAAATTTGTCAAATAAACCACATCACAAGATAGTGATGATAACTTTATCTGTGGATATAAACACTGTTCATGATTGAAATATCAGTGTAAGGAGTGGAATTTATCTGAGAAATAATGATTTTGTTTCTACAATTGTCCTTAATACTTGTTCCTTTACATGCATTCTTTCCTTGGTGGCCATAAATTCCTGAATGAGAATCCCCATAAACTCTAGATGGATTTAAAGTAGAAAATTGGAAACAAAGTGAGAAAGAAAACACAATAAGGACTATTGACCCCTCTTGTACCCTTTGCACCCAGCTTTTTGATTCCTCAATGTCTTAGGAGTTCACCATCATAGGGCTATGGTTTCTTCATCAGAATTGTTCCTCATTGATTCTCATAGGTAAAGACTGGTACTGTAGAGATGCCCAGGCCTTCCTGGAAAATATTGGGTTTATGTCTAGTGACATTTGTGTTATGTGAGTTATAAAAGAGCAATATCAAGTGCCCAGAATATGCCTGGGAGTTTTGATGTTGTGTTTTTTGGCTCCTGATGGCTTAGACCTGGCTGCCTTTGTAAAGGACATGTTGCTTAGCCAACTGCTAAGAAGGCTGTGAAAAGGCATGTGTCCATGTTCCTCCTTATCATCAGATCTCCAACTCAAGTGTGCAGTAGAATTTCCCCAGAGATTCCAATTTGGTATGTTTAAACCAGGCCCAGAAAATTCTGAATTTTCAGGTGATTCTGATGAAGGTGGTCTAAGGACTGCACTTAAAGAAATATTTCAGGACCAGTGGTTCTAGGGATCTCTAGGGAAAGTGGTGGTCCAGAGCCTCCTGGGGAGCTGTTTCAAATCCATGGGCCTGAATGCCACACCAGCGAAGAATCAGAATCTCTGGGAGATGGAGATCAAGCACTTGTTTTTGGAATGAGCTGTTCAAGTCTTGGCAATGCTCATCTTCTACCCTTCGATTTTGCTCTGTTCTGGAATTGTGGTTTGAAGGCTATGTCGGGTGAAGCTTAGGAATTTAGGAGGTGCTTCAAGGCCTTTTTTGTGGCCAAGTAGGCAGAAGCCTCCTTTCAGTTTTCTCACTAAAGCTCTACTTATATTACTTTTAAAAAATATTGGGATTCCATACAATGTACATTTTTTTGGAGAAAAGAGGACTCTGAAAAAAAAAATTATTTCAGAACCACATCTCTAGAAGTAATGACAAGGGTTTTACTGAGGTCACATACTTAATTGTGATCATTCTGAAAAAGGCCTTGTATCCAGCTCCATTCTCCTTTCTCTAACAGACAGAAGGTGTGATGTTGGGAGAGTCTCTCAAATCACAGAATTCTCTGAATCTAAACATTAATCACACGTAAAACTAAGAACCTCTTGATTGCATTTTAAGCCCATGACATGAAACACACAAAGAAATACTTTTCATTTTGTTATTATCTAGAGATAATTCTATAGAATAATAATCATAAAAATCAATAAATTGACAGTAGAATCCATAATTTAGTTATAACTGATTTTTCACAAGCTTTCTACTTCCACTCAGCTGTTAGCATCAAGAAAAAGCCTGATTTATTCTCTGTAAGCTCCAAAATGAGCACATGGACTGAATTGAATGTTCTATTTACTCCTGGTTACAAACGTCAAAGGTTGCCATTGGACCAAGAAAAATGTTTCTAGTGTGATTATTAATATCTGTTAAGAACCCAGGGTCTCGATTGTGACCATAAAATTTATAATATAAAATTTATAGTCTGTCAAACACTGAATGTCAAAAACTAAAACAGGAAGCAAACTAAATGTAAAAATAGAGAACCAGAGTTAACTACTTTCCTGACACATATTATTCTTTTATTTTTTGAAGATATTTTGGCTTGAAAAGAATCATCTTGAGCTCCAAATCAACTAATTAAAATAACTTGGGCAGGAAATGCTTATAATCACAATTAATTTATGATTTTGCTGCCCACTAAAAAGTGCAATAATCAGTGAAATGGGATAAATACATTAAAAGCTCATTTAGACCACTAGCTTTACCTCCCTACTGATCATCCCTCCCTAACGGAACCTCCAAGTAGCAAATATAAACCTTACACACTTTATTCTTTCCTCTCTACTCAAGTACCACAAACAAAAACAAAAAAACTAAAAACAAAAAGCATGAACAGGAACATAGCTCAAAGTAAGGCTGAAGGCAGAGAAAAAATACAGTAAAATATATTATGACCCAGGAAAAAAAGGTTTTAAAAACATTTTTAGAAGTATTATCTTTGCATAGTCACCCATCTAACAAATATGTATTGATTCCTACCATGCGCTAGGCACTGGGGATGGGAAAATGGGTACAAGGCAATTCGTTTCATCCAGCAGATAGCTTTTCAAATTGAGAGTGTAGTCCATTATTGAGTTCTGAGTCATAAAATAAGTTGTAACCAATAATTTTAAAAAAAATCAGGGTAGAAAATATCAAAGGACATTACCCATAATAAGGGAATATATTCTTTCATAGGAGCTGTGTTTGTTTCAGTCTGTGTCCTTGTGAGAATGTACTTGTGTGTGTGTGCGTGCATGTGTGTGTGTGTGTGTGTTCTGGATCACAATGTGAAAAATGTGTTTTAATGGCAGTTTCATTTTAAAAGTCTGAAAACCACTGTTAAAGTGTCTTCCAGAAGAGGAGAGGATTAAATAGATAATTAAAATAAAATATGGCAAGTGATCTTTTACAGGTGTGGGAAAGTAACCTGAAATCTAAAGAGGGTGAGTGGCTGGCTACCTCTGTCTGGATTGTTGGACATGATTACTGAAGGAGTATTGATTGTTGAACTGGTCCAAAATGATGAAACTGAACGTCGAGATGGAAAGCTTAAAAAGAAGTTCCAGAAAGAGGGAACCAACTGAAGGAGGAGTTGTGAAAGGATGTATTGTGTTTAGAGAGTGGTGAGAATGCATTTGTGGGGGTGAGGGGAAGGGAATGGCTTATGAGAAAATTGGAGAAGTGCATGTGAAACAGGCTGGCTACTGAGGAAAGGAATGGCAGATCCAGTTTGCTTGCTTTGTTTGTCTGTTTGCTTTTCAGAAGGTAACAGAGAAAAGAAGAAAAGTGAGATGATCTCAATCATTCCAAACATACTGAAGGTAGGGAGAAAATACCACATTTGGGAAGATGCTAACCTAGAATCCATATGATTTCATGACTAATTATGAATGTACACTGCAAGATGGATGACTCAAGAATGTTCCCATTATTACAGAACTACAGAGAAAAAAGCATCAGAATGTAAGAGAGTCATCTGTTTTTCCCCTATTAAAATAATTTATTTTCAGCCTCCATTTTTTAATCTGTTAAATGGAAATGTGTATAATATAATTTAAAAGCCTTTAATACAAAGTTTATAAATTTTTTGAACAAACTATTTTTTATCATTATGATGGAATAATTCTACAATGTAAAAACACATGTTTGCTGGTGCCATCCTATGACTTGAATGTTTCACTTCTCAATTCAAAGGTACAGTATAGTTACTTAAGGAAAATAACATTATTATTTTTCTTTTACTTAAAAATAAGTCTAATAAAACAAATTCAATTAACATTTTACATAGTACAAACTTATTTGGGTAAGAAAGAAAATAAACCATATTGGTCATAATATCAAAATAATAGTAAATGTGTTCCTATTGTTCACACCAAGGACACACAAGCCTCTATGCATTATCTTCGTATTCTGTCATAATGAGAGTCTTTGTGATCTTTGCATTTGCTAAGAGACACACTTCAAACTTTCCATCTGGGCATCACAGAGTCATTTACACCCCAAAGGAAGATGTCCAGTTCACAGGATACAGCAACTAAAAGCAAGTCAACCCAAGTCTTGGGGATTTCTTAGCATGTAAGGCTTGTGGCCCAAAAATCTGTTTAGCTGCCTTAAATAGGCTTCCACCATTTCCCTTCCATATACAAATATTGATAACTACTCTTTATTTTGTAGCAATATTTTTTAGTTATAAAATCCACATTATAATAACTCCTCTGTTATTAAAAAAATTGAATCCATTACAGCTGGATTATGTTCCATAGGTTGAGATGTGTAATGCCCTGTAAAAGAAATGTGTGGATTTCTTCTTGCTTTGTAATAAGAGCTTTAGGATGGACCTCCGGATATTGTGGACTCAAGGATGTGATCTGGAGAAATCAAAGACCACTGACTGAGAATTTAGAGACTCGGATTTTAGGTTTCATTATTTCTCCAGCTGACAGATGTCAAGTCCTCATTCTTCCATAAATATGCTCCCCCATAAAAGGAAAGGTGAAGGTTAGATGGATGTCAAGACCCCTTCTAGCTCCAATAGTCTCTGATTTACTGAAAAGCTTACAAAACGACAGAAAAGGTAAAGTGCCGTGAGCTTGCCATCCTGTTGATTGTTAAGATGACTCTGAATTGGAAGTAAAAGACAGAAGTTATGAAGAACTCTAGTTTGGGCACCATACCAGAGTTCCCAGGTGGAGAGAAAAGGCAGTGGCAGTTACTAGGCTCCCCATCCTGAAAAAAATTTATTTATCAATGCGTCTAAGAATGATAGATTGTGTCCTTTCCTCTATGAAATGCTTTCTCTTGTTCACCACAGAGTGCAGATTTTATAGTTTCACATGGCCCGCCTAAGAATTATTAATAATGCTTATTTGTTCTTTCTTCTGCACGTAGGTGGGGAATAAAGAGCAATAAAGACTCATTCGCTCACATTTTCCATATCTAGGGTTTCTTAAACTTTTGAAAACCATTAGTCCATGTAAAAGGACATTGTCTTTGAGGAAGTTTATGACCTTGTCTTTATAAAAGAAATTAAATCTGCACATCTGGAAATAAGATTGTAAACATTTAGCAAGATTCTCCCAGAAAGTAAATCCACTCTCACAGAAGCATAAGACTAAGTTCCTCTATTGAAACATTTTTAATCTCTGGGGAGTATATCTCTTTTCTAGATTTTTAGTTTTGGAGAATCTATGCAAAACAGAAGTTAACACATGGATCAAGAAACTATCAGAATAAAGTTTGTGTTAAAGGATTCTCAGTAAGTGCCTGTGAGAATGTTCCCATCTGAGGAGGGCTGTAGCTGTTTGGGCACTAACACAATGGGTAATAATAATAGGCCCATGTCAACTCTTCTATAGGAAATCAACTCCTAACCTCGAGGTAAAATCAAAGTGCTACTTCTTTCGATTCTTCTATCCTGGTTTACTTTAGGCATGTAACACCATTTTGAGTTTCAAGTGGTCCTGGCCATTTTATCAATTATCCTCACCTTGCTAAAGGGAGAAGAATATTTTGCTGTTTAGTTGAGACTCATTTGAACATACCTGTCCAAAGGTGAGTTTGATGAACTGACATTAAATTTCTGTTCCTTGGTGAACTCTTGTGCTAATGTGGTCCTCAGAATTAATGGCTTTCCAGTTAAATGTGAAGGCCTTGCAGCAATACACACACATTTAATATGTGCTATTGCTAATCCTCCTATATGTCTAAGAAGATAAATATCTGTTCAGTGTTTGCTTCCCCCACTAGCATATACTACCTAGTGTACATTCTATGCTTACAAAATGCTAAGAGTTTAGTTTCAGGAAGTTTGCTCCTATCATTCAATTCTGCCTCTACCAGCACTAAGTAACCATGTGTGGCTAGTGGTCAGTGTATTAGCTAGCATATTAGACCATGCAGATCTATACTTTGACTTTCAAAGTATCCTTAGATTTTGGTTAGTGGCCACCCAGATGTTGAAATCTAAGAGAATTGTTCCTGACTGTCTGCCATTCTTTGGCTGCAGAAAGCGCCCTTTTTGTCTTATGAAGTATAACTCAATGTCAAAGGGGTTTATGTAATATTTAGACTTGTATTACATGGAATTAATCACAACATGAAAAATCTTTTGATTACAGAGAATGCTTTGTCAGTGATTGATTGACTAACTCATTTATTCATATAATAATGCCACCGTTTACTTCTATTTATATTCTTGAGCTGCAACAGAAAGTTTTTATTTGTACTATGCTAGTAGGTGGATTACACGGTTATCATAATCTTTCCACCTGTTTTACTAGGCTCTCTGAAAATAACCTCTTATTTTCTTTGTTAATGAGTGTCTCTAAAATCACATTCTTTATACAGAAACAAAATACTGAAATGATGATGTTGTAATCCATAGGAATTCCTATGCTTTCCCTATCTTCAACCTTTGCCCCTACCTCACTGGTATAAAAAGAATAAAATCTTGATTTTCATCATGTCTTCTTAATAAATACTTACATTTGAAAGAGAAGTACATATATAGTTCCTTTACAGGAATACAATGGTAGCATCTATGTAGGTGGTATAATCACCATTAAGAAAAGAGTTAACACTTCATCCCAATCTATCTTGGACTTTTAAAAGAGTATCACACATGATTGCTAGTGAAAGCCCTTGTCCATTCCCTTACCGAAGGATATAAAAAAATCATATCCCTTCATAGTTTTGCACACATATTTTGTCATTCAGTAGATGAGGAGCAGTCTGATCCCCTTTAAAACCCACAATCTGACCCTCGGATGTGCTGTCTTGTATTGTTCTTCCCTTCCTTGTTTCCCTACTTATAAAATGAATTCAGGACAATAACGATGATCTTCTAATCTATTTTATTTTCCTACTTTAACAGGATAAGTGATAGATATGTAATAGATTCATAAATTCACATATGTTGATTTCTTTGTTGATAAAGACATATAGCAAAGGAAGCCAAGAATGAGCTCATTAATAAAACAATCAACATTTACTTGTCTAGTATGTACTCTGAACTAACAGATATATAAATAAGTATAAGGTAGGATCTCAGCTCTTGGAAAACTGCATGTGGTTTAGAAAACCAACAGTAATGTTCAAGAGACTATTACGGACTGAGACAACATAAAATTAGTTGCTACATTTATGTAGATAATTGATAAGCATTTTTACTTTAATTCTGTATGATTTCAGAAATGAGAGAAATCAGTGAAGACAAAGGTAACCAGGAAAGAATCACAGAGAAGGTAGCACTTCTGCCATGCCTTGATTAGCAAATAAAATTTGATGAGACCCCTGAAAAGACAGATGACATTCCAGGGAGACAGTTACTCAGATAGAAATTGGAAAAAGCATGGGAAAAGACAGTAGTGATAGAATGGAGAGGTTGGCATGGATGAAAGAGAATCTTCAAAGTAAAAATGGAAAGTAAGCTCTAGCTGCATGTGCAGCACATACACGGTGGAGGAACTTTGTCTTTGATTCAATAATATCATATTTTAACAAGAAGAGTTAAGTCCTAAGATTTTCTTCTGATCCACAGAGCTTCACAGAGAGACCAGGTGGCAGTGGCATCTTCTCTTCCTACTTCTTTCTATCTTTTGCTTTTGTTTCCCCTTCTTTTATTTTTTTTCTTGTTCTGAATACCACAATCCCACTTGATATCAGAGGACAGTTTCAATCACATTTGTATAGTCCTGTCCTCATATAGGTGATCAAGGAACAAGTGGGTGACGAGAAAAGAGAGGCAGTTGAATGTGACAAACAAGGGAAGTTTCAGAAGCTGGATACTGGATACTCAGTGTTTCTTTTTATTTATTTATTATTTTTTAAAATTTATATATGTGTGTGTGATATATATGTATATATATGCATATATATACACATACATACATACACATATATATGTATACACACACACACACACACACACACACATATATATATATACACACACATAATTTTTACCTTCAACATTTCTTTAAACATTCTTTTGATATCTTCAAGAAATGTTTCACTGGAGTGGTACAAAATGGCAGCTAAGGAACTCAAAATACAAACATTAACCAAATTATTTTCAACGTCAATTTATACCATAAGGTTCTACTTGTGCCTTTTATGTAATTAAGGCAGTCTTTCATCATTAATATACTAAACTAATAAAACTGAGTCACTGTAGAGGTGCAATTTGCATTTTAAGTAATTAAGTAATTAAATATTATTGGAGAACTATAGATCCCAAGGACCAACCCAAAAGTTGAAGTTTTTTTTCTTGCTCTTCATATGAAGGAGTTGCCAAATTCAATTCATTCATGTTTTAACACTTGATATTTTGTCAATCTTGTTTCAGATTTTTAAAAAATCTAAAGCCCTTATTACAAACATAGTGTTCACATACAAAGATATGTGTCAGGCATATAGAATATGGGATAAATATATGCCAAGAAGCCAATGATATGCAAATGTTGCTATAAATTGTCTATTACTGTCACCACTTGTCAGCATGTCACCAAAACAGTAGCTATCTTAGACCATCAGTCTCTCTAACGAGTAAATTAGAGGATTGTGGATTTAGAAGAATGCACATTTTTAACAGTAAAAATCATAATAAAATTATGATGAAAATATAACAATATGGGTTACCTTTCTCCTGCTACATGAAAAAAATCACAAAAGAAATTCACTAAAAGGATAGCCTAGGTAAAAATCATTATTACCATGAGAAATCACTTTTTCATGTTAAGCTAAACACTTAAAGATAAGTGGATTTATTCTCTCCCGGGCATTTTACAGATGTCAGGTTTGAAAGTATGGTATAAGAATGTAGTAAAGACATAACCTCATACACATAGGTAAACCAGGGCATCTGGGTTTATCTCTTTTGATAATCTTTTAATTAATTTTGAAATTTTTTTATCCCTATTGCATAATAAGGCCAGACTAAAATTTACTTCAACTACATAAGCATTCATCATACTATCCCATGAGGAAGCTTCAAATTCCGAGAGATATGCACCCGTGTAGAAAATTCCAGGACATGGCAGCTTAGGTGTGTTATGGGTGTAAAAGCATGTAATTGTCTTCCCTTGTTATAATGAATAATGTTATAGAAACCTACGAGATTCATCCTTCTTAACAGCCTTTTACAAGCTTCTTGTCAGTTTCCAAGTCAGTCTGGAACTAAGAAATGAAAATGGGATGCATGTCAATTTTGTAAATAATTTTTAGCCTCTACATGCAGTTAAGAGACTCTTGGTAATAAAATTCTAAAATTGTTGCTTTCTCAATTAGCAATACTACTCTTAAAAATCTTTAACTATTATCTTGGTTAACTAGCCCTTCTGCAAAGAAGGGTCCTGGTCAATGGTATAGATTTAGAAGCATCGCTGCAAAAGGCAATTTTAGTAAAAATAAAATTCTAAGAAGATCTTAATCATATAAAATGCTGTATGTTGCAAAAACATGTCTTGGTGGAATTTTAATATCAGGGATTGTACTATGGTATTAAAATATTAGAAATATATCAGGAAAAATATCCAGGAAAAGAGAGGGGATAAAGAAAACAGGTTAATTTGAACAAGATATATTCCTGGCACCGATATTAATATGATTGAGCCCTGACCTTTGGAATATTGCATTCATTATTAATCCATTGAAGACAGTGGTAGGTAATATGACTTTATATGTCTTTAGGTTATAATTTGCATAATTGGGGTTGTAGTTTATTTTTTCAGTGTCTGGAGTTCTGTGAGTGCTCAATAAATACTAAACAACAATAATATGGTATACAGTGTATGCCTGAGCCTTCATTTGCATGACCATCTGGCAAACTCTTGTGTTGTAAACACTAGGTTTATTTTGAGTAAGAATGAAATTACTGCAGAAGTTGTTTAGCATTCTTGGTTCAAAGTTTTTCCGGCTTTTCACCCCTTCATTTGTTAAGAAATGTGAAGTAATCCAGAGTCAAGGCTTTTTAATGTAACAAGTAGATTTGGAGAGATCATATTTACATGATGGCATGTATTTTATTAGAGTAGCTTTTCATAACTCTTTTAGGAATCCATATCCTTTTTATTCTTATAAATTATTTTTTATAAATCCTCCTGTTTACCAATTATATGTATAGGAAGGTAATTATCAAATGAGGACCATTTTTTTTCTGTTTATTTATTCATCTATTCTTATTTTTGAGATATAATTTATATACCATAAAATTCACCACTTTTAAAATTTAATTTATTGAAGTGACACTGGTTAACAAAGTTATACAGGTCTCAGGTGCACAATTCTACAGCACATCATCTGTGCACTGTATTGTGTGTTCACCACCCCAAGTCAAGTCTTCATGTCTGTCATCATTTATCCCCCCTATACCTTCCACCACCTCCTACCACCCCACCCCATCCCACCCCCAGCAATCTCCACACTGTTGTTCATGTCCATGAGTTCACATACCATAAAATTCACCCTTTTAAAGTGTATAATTCAATGGTCTTTAGCATGTTCAGAGTCGTACAACTATCACCACCACCAATTTAAAAATATTCCCATCACCCCCCAAAAAACACAGTATCCATTAACAGTGACTCTATTTTCCTTCAACCCTTGCCCCACCAGCCCTAGGCAATTACTAACCTACTTTCTGTTTCTATAGATTTGCCTATCCTTAACATTCAGAGAAATGAAATATAAATGCTGCCTTTCGTGACTGTCCTTTTTTACTTAGCATAATGTTTTCAAGGTTCATCCATGTTATAGTATGTATGGTAATTTGTTTCTTTTTATGACAAATAATATTCCATTGCACAGGTATACTATATTTTATTTATCCATACATTAGCTGATAGACAACTGGATTTTTTTCACTTTTTGGTTATTATGAATAATGTTAATATGAACATTTATGTACAAATTTTTATGAAGACATAGGTTTTCATTTCTCTTGGCTATTCCCAGAAACTCCTCTTCAAGTCAGTTGATTTGAGTCAAGAATATGAATTCTAGCATTAATACCAACCAAGCTACTCATCTTGGGGACTTGGTGTTCAATAAAAACAAGTTGCTCTTTGAGGTATCTCATGTCTCTAAGGGTAGTTTCTTTCCTAATCTTCACCGCATTCTCCCACCGTAAGCACAAAAAAATCAAAGCGAAAATGGCATTTTGTAATTAGTTTCCTCTCTAATCTAATATTTAATTGACTGTCATAGTGCAGTGTTTCCCTTCTTCAGAGGACAAATGTGCCAGGAAATCAAATCAAATCATTCAACATGGACCCAGCCTATCAACACATTTCCTAATTGATGGCAAATGCATGTGTGTTTTTATAACTCCTCAAATGGTTTCATTTAGAAAAACTGTATTGTGTGGGTTGGTGTGTGTTTTTTAGATATATATAGGTGATCCTGTTAATCAACACTTCACGTAAGCATGTGTACTATTCCTTCATTTTTATGCAAATCCATTCTGCAACCAGACAGGTGCATTGTCTGCTTTCTATTCATTGTCAAGAAATCCAATAACCTTGCTGTGTACCTACATCTGGTTAGGGTTTGACCCAATATGTATTTGAATGTGGATTTCAAATATGGGCAGGTATTGAGCCTATCAGAACTATCAGCAATTGGAATCTCACTCACCCCTGCAAAGGCAACCAGTGATTAAAAAAAAAAAAATTATAATTCAGACTTTGACACTTAGGTCTTCTTTTGGAGGAGAGAAAGAGGATTTGTGTATTTATTTACTTGGGCACACTGAGTACCAGGTTCTCTAACATTCTGTTATGCAGTGAAATTTTTGAGAACTGACATATAAAATGAAAAAAACCTGAAATAAATTTCAAAATGAAAGAAAAACATGCATCCTGTGTTTGGTGGTATATTTTTCACAATTTGCCGGGAGAAGTGGCCTTCTGAATGGAATGTGGAAGTCAGGAAAGAGCTGGACTCTAGGGACAAGACAACAAGTGATCCATAACAAATGGTTGCACTGAAGCTCTGCCTCCCCTTCGCCAGCACCCCTCCCCCACCCACAGTGTGCCCAAAGCAAGACACGATGCCACTACATCTAGGCAGCTATTAATCAAAGAGCCCCTTTTGGATCCTCACTTGTTGAGAAGATTAAGGCCTATTTTTAGTTTTCAGGGAACAGAAATGCATAAGGTCACAATCAGTTGCTCTATAGCAATGAAGACTTACATTCCCACAAGAGAGAGGAAGTAAGAAACAAGAACCGCCAAGATAGCTTTCAGACCGTTGTCTCATGGCCATGCACACAGCTTAAAAGCCTGGGAGAAAGGAGAATAAAAATGTGACTACTCACATATCCATGACGAATTTATAATATTGTATATGTCTTTTCATTCCCAATGCAAATTCTTTTGGCAGAAGAGGGGTTTGAAAGGAAGAAACTCATTTTGTATCTAAAGCAAACAGAAAAAAGGAATAAGGGGAGAAGGTAGTTTTAGAGGAAGTGTTCACAAGGCAGGGCCTTAAAATGACTGAAAAGGATCTAATGACCTCACACTGGGCACTGGAAAGAGGGACTGAGAGAAGACGACTAAACAGAGGGGAGACAGAGGCAGATTTAGCATATATTGTATATGAAGGGGAAAAAGACAGGGAAGGAGGGAGGGAGGAAGGAGACAATGTAAACTGCCATTGTAAAACATCCCTTTTAGTAGGCTAGGCAAGACGTTGCTTCTGGAATGGAGACAGAAGCCAGCTCCTTCCACTATGGCTATAAGTCACATGGCTGATAACTCTCTGAGGCCAGAGGAACACTGTCAAGGCATCATGAACATAGGTCAATGAAGAGCTTTCATATTCAAGTAAAGCTTTCTAAATGATGAGCAAAGTCCACCTAAACTATCAGGGTAAAAACTGTCTCTCAAACAATGACTATGAATTAGGCTATGTTAGACCTGGACTGAAACAAAAGAGAACTGAGTGTATTTGACTGCTATTTGACTGCTGAGTGAACTTGAGAGCTGTAAGTGTGTCAGTGTAAACCCAGGAAATCTGCTGGCAAAAGACAGAGATTAATATGATCCATTGGTGCCCACTATAGAGATTTTAAACCTATGAGTGGAATAAGGGAATAAGAAGTTTAATCCAATGGCCAGGGGTGACCAATTTCACCCAGAAATACACTAACAGGGGGAATGGGATTTCTGGACCAATATCCCACATGTCAAAAGGCTATGACTCACTCTGTCTGCTTTCTGTCAACAGTGATTCTGCCCATTATTACAAAGCTTATTTCTTTAATTAGGTGTTGTCAACCACCCTAACATTTCTAGACAATTTCTCCAACACTAGTGACTTGAAAGTGTTAATGAATCTTTAAAAGTTGCCTAAATTGAACCTAGAGCAGTCTCTGACTTGAGTAGAGCTGACTTTCTAGGTAGAATGAAAATTCCTTTAAAATTATTTTATTTATTCTACAGAGGATTATAGCTTTATATGTCCATGGCATTCATCAAACATTTATTAAAAATGTACTCTTTCTATTTTCCCAGATACTGGGATAAAACATATGTAGGAATGACTGAAAAGTCATCTTTGTCCACGAAGAACTTGGAACAAGGCAGAGTTTAAAAATATCACTCCTAGTTTAATAGTTAACAGTATTTGAATAAAAAAAAAATACCTCTCAGCATTATTTCTTTTCCTGATTTATCCTAAGGGTGAGCTAAATATTTAAGTGTATTATAAAAGATCACATTCTCTTTACTATTTTTTCTTTCACCTGAGAATTCCCATCAGCAATGAAACTGGAAACATAGTTTGTGTTTTCTCAAAATTTCACTGACTTCAGCACGTTAAAAAGAGTACCCTAAAGGCAGATACGTTTTTCTTCTATGCTACTTCTCAATTCTTTCTTTCCCTCCTCTTGCACAGAAAAAAAAATCTTATAACTATAAACTGGTCTCCTGCTTGGATTAATTTTCTTCACCAAAACAGTGAACATTGTCAAATGCCTTGCATCTCCATGGAAACTGTTTCCTTGGCCATAGACAAAGGTCTGCCTATAATACAATGCCATGAGAGTGTCTGAGGTTGTAGACCCCTTGTTTAAAATCACAGTGCAAGGGTATAATGAAGATTTTTATATTATTTCCTCCCGTCCGCAGCAGCTGGTAGGCCTTCATGCCAAAATAATATTTTTTCAAATGAAGTAGCAGAAAACAGCTTTACATTTTTGTTATCCCTTCCAGCACAAAATAAAAAATGCCTGTGCTGCTACTACTGATTCAATCAAGTGGAGTACATTTGATACCCACGGGCTACAAGTGCTGGAAAAGCTGACTTGTATTTTAATTAATAATGTGCTACACTTTCTCAACAGCCAAGCCTTTGGCAATCTGATTTGCTTTGTTCATTATTTGCTGTAAACAATTTTCAAACAACATGTAGGCAACTCTATTCTCAATATCTCCTGCTAATTCCTAACATTAACAAAAATGTAGAAAAGGTTTTTAATTCCTTGCCAAAAAAAAGACCTGAGTAAACTTCAATCATAGCAATAGAGTCTTTGGGATGAGAATATTGGGGTTCATATGTCCCAGAGATATATTAAATACAAAAATAAAACAATAAACATATATACACATTTATATTTATGTATATATACATATATTCTGCCAGTTCACTAAGATACATATAACCAAGATGAAGCATAGGTATCCTTTGAAAATCTGGTGCTGCATCATGAAAGAATTCCTTGGTTGTTATTTGGTGTGATGCAATGGACTAAATTGTGTCCCTCTCAAATTTAGGTGTTGGAGCCTTAACCCTCAATGTGATGTTATTTGGATATAGCACCTTTATGAAGTAATTAAGGTCAAATAAGGTAATAAGGATAGGTCTCCGATCTAATAGAATTATTATTGTTTTAAGAAGATACCAGAGGCTCACTCCTTCAGTGCCATGCAAGGGCACAGCAAGAAGGTGGTTGTCTGTAAGCCAGGAAAAGAGCCCTCACCAGAAACTGAATCAGGTTTGTGGCAGGGTAAGGGTTGTAAGATATATCATGAGGGATAAGAGCAATGAGATTGGCTATATAAATGGAACCAAATCAGAAAGAGCTTAAAATGCTGCACAAAAGAAATTTAGTTTATGTTATAGAAAATAAGAAACCATTGAGGAGTTGTAAGAATAGTGAAATGATTAGAATTGTGTTTTAGAGAGACATCTAATAGGAATGCGGACGATGGAGTAGAGAAATGTATGACAAAACACTAGGATATAATTGGAATAGTCAGGTCAGAGTAAATAACCTGAATCAAGGCAGTGGCACTGAAAATGAAATGCCTTTACTGATATGCTCAAGTAAATAATCATTTAGTCTCTTGTTTTATGAACAGATTTTCAAAGTCAGAGAGAACAAGTAACTTATCCAGTGGCATATAGAACCAAGGCTAGAGCTCGAATCTTCTCATTTCCATTCCAGCCCACTTGTCATAGCATGCAAAACTCACAGTCATCTTTATCCTGTTACACATAATGACAGGACTGTAAAGCAGCCTCACTTTCCAGATCGTCATCTTCTTGGTCTTCTCTTAGACTTCCACTCAAGCTTGATGACTTGCTGATCACATAATCAAGAAAACACAGCTGAAAGCTGCTTCCTATTTCCCAGGGCTTGTAGTCTTAAAATAACTCTTCAGCTACAGAGTGCAGGCTTATAAAGCTGTTCTGTATCCAGCCAGTCACAGAATGTCACACCAGTCTAGCCCCATCCAGAAGAAAAAGGCCTGCAGAGGAATGTTGCCTATGGACATCAATAGCATGAAGAGTTTCCTAAGAGAAGTGCTTGGTGTAACTTCATGGCATTTCATATCAGCCTTAAAAAATAACCTATTTTGAATAATATTCAAAATTACTGCATGGGGTTATAATCGATCCCACTATGTCTGATGTTCCAAACAAATCTTTGGCAATTAAACCTTAGACCCTTCATCTAAATTTTTATCTGATCCTCACAGAGCATTATAGTCCTTTAATCCCCCCTTATTAGTATCACTAGAGTTAAAAATATTAATTTGCATTGAGCAGAGTTGTTAACATTGGAATTACTCAAACTGCTCCCTAGAGGTTCAATTGCTCAACCTATCGGCTGAGTTTAAAGGTTCTCCTTTATTTCAACTTACTGTGAGAATAGAAAAGTGTTTCAAATTTCTGATAAATACTAGTGAAAAACTGGAAATCCATCAAATTCCCAGGAATTCTCAAAATCTTAAGTTATATTTTTCATAATATTTTCTTTATGTAACAGTAATGAGTGACTATAATAATGAACATGAATGATTTGCTGTGGTATGGCATGTGAAAAGTTTCAGAACTTTTCTGTTAAAAAAGAGAAAATATAAATGAATGTTTAATTCTGATTTAAGCATATTTGACAATGAGATACTGATTTTTAAAATATTTCTTAAGATGCTTTCAATATTTTTCATACTCTTTGATATTATGAATATAAAATTATTTAATAAATCAAAATTATTAGGTTTAGTATTATTTACAAAGAAATATAATCTATAGAGTACATTCAAACCCTGAAAAGTGCCAGTGACCATTATTGGGTGGTATTTGAACAAAGTAACATTCTGATCTGCTAGCAAGGTTAAAGGCACTACACAGAATCAGATTTAGAATCTACCAATTTAAGGACTTATTTTGCTTCCCAAATATGTTTATTCTTAAAGCATCATTCACAGAATTTATATAAAGTATACTAAGTGTATAAGCATATTAATATTTTTATTTTATTTGAAAGAATGATGAACCAGTAGCTAAAGAGATGACCACAAACACACTTATAACCTGGTAACTATTTTACAACCAACCGATTAGAATTGTAACCACTTCTTTCTTCTTTGCTTTTGACCTGGTTCCAGGAAACATCAGTCTATTGGTGGATTCCACATATCAGGATTTCCTACTCTTGTTTTTGACTTGAAGTCATGCCAATAATGTTTCTATGTTGATTGTTTAATTTTAATTCCTTTTCCACTTTCTCAATTTCCTAACTGATTTTTCTCAGAATTTGGGATTCAGAGAAACATAATGCTCACAAAAAATACCAGGAAGAAATTCCTGCATGGAAACATTAGACCCAATCATCTCTTGGCAACATGGAATCACAGTAGACACCAGCCACTCAACAGTCAATTCTGGACTTTGAGAATGTGGATAGTGAATTGATATCCACAGTATCCATATGTTCAGAAGTCTGTGATTTACAGTCAGATAACAAACATGTAATTTCAATGAAAAAACTTATTTCAACAGTACCTTAGCCAAATGACTACAGAAGCAATTACTTTTTAAATTTTAGCCATTGTTTATTATTTATTTTAAAATGGAGAAATCAACAGATATTCATGATACTTAATTGACCCGAGGTCTGAAAGTATAAAATGAATTTAGCAAATTATTCACTAAATCAATCTCATTATAATAAATACAAATTGTATTTACCAGCTTCTCAGAAAAATTTTATAATTTTTCTGTAATAGGTGAAGTACATAGAAAAATAGTAATTATAAAGGACTCCCCATTGCTCTAAGTAAAAGTTTAATCTTTTTAATTTACAAAACCAGCATAAGCTCTATAATCCCAACACTACTCCCATTTTGGTCAGTGTTTAAATAATCCTTGCATCTTTTTCATGGATTTTACCTGGGTGCTGTACACAAGAAATAGAGATCAAAGACCCAGTACAAGCCTCTGACCTAGCATTGTGACAGCTGGTTCACTGGAGAAAACGGGACATTGCCGTCAGGATCTCTGCTCTCTGATTAATGGGGAGGCATTCATTACAACTCAGGAACAGATAGCACCTCCAGATACAGGAAACTTAATTTATTAGTCTAAGGGTCAAAGGTTAAGGAAATGAGAAAGGGAAAGTAAAAAAGAAAAAGGGACAAGAAAACAGCTGGAACAATAAGGAGATGTGGAGTTGTAAATATATTGGGCTTAACAATAGGAATAATGACTCCTCTCCTAGGAAGAAGCGCATATCTTAAATAACTATAGAGCCCTTTAAGTGATTAAATTAAATGAGATTCTAAATAATGACTCAGCTGAATGTGTTATTTTAGTTGTACCCATGCCACTGTCATCTATAAAACTGATTCTATTCTGTTGAAAGATCAAAAGAAAATGGGATCAGCTATTTAAAAATAATTTTTTTGAAAGTGTTTACCACCTACTGTCTAAATAGCTGGTATCTCTGTAGCCAAGCCAACAGGAACATATTAGGTAGGATCACTTGCTTTCAAGTATGGCTATTCCTTGGGTCTGGATAGAAACCAAAGCTGCCTGGAAGCCAGAGACCCAACATAAGGCTTACGACAGAGCTGATTTCTGCTTCCATCACCTCTCTCCATGGTTGCAGCGATTCTCCAAGGGGGCTGGGACCTCTGCCATTATCTTCTTCCAAAAGTGTATGCATCACTTCAGACAGTTCAAAGTGCAGCTATTCAAAATCTCTTACTTTGAAGGAAATGCATTTCTTCTGGGGATTGCTGTATAAGCAATCACATCAACCATGGAGTTTATTATCACTGGAGCTAAACGTAAAGTGATGTCATTTTAAAGTATCAGCCCCTCCAGACACTGGCTAGATGCTCACCAAACTTAGTTCTTCTGCCTCAGAACACAGCTCTGTATTGTATTTCCTTGTAGTGGATGTGGCCACTAAACTAAGCTCCAGTGAATGAGTTAAATTTTTTTTTAATTATTCAATTTATTGAGGCAGCATTAGTTAATAACATAAATATTTCAAGTGTACCACTTTATAATGCAACAGTAGAATACATACTCTATTATGAGCTCACCACCCAAAGTCTAGTCTCCATTTGTCAACTTGTATTTGACCCTGTTTAACCTCTTTGTTCCCCCCCACTTCCCTTCCCCTCTGGTAACCACCATTCTGTTGTTTGTTATCTATGAATTTTTTGTTTGTTTGCTTGCTTGTTTGTTTTTAATCACTTTCAAATGGAAGTAACTGACCCACAAAAACCTCCCATGCAAGGTCCTCCATACTCCTTTTCTGCCAGCCTTGGAGCAGGTACTTGGCTGTGATCGGGTGCCATGCTTGAGGAAGGCAAAACCATAAGATGGAAGGAGTGTGGCTCCTTGAATCACCACTTAGAGTAAAGGTATCCACCAATCCAGAACACCTATTTTGCATTTTATGAGACCAAAATATAAATTTCTGTTGCATTGGTGCTATTTCACGTATGTCACTATTGCTGTTAAAGTAATTTAAGTAAATTATTTCACCTTAACTATTACAATAGTTACTGTTATGTAAAATCACATTTTATCCGTTTTATCACACATTGTTCAAAGACCTCAGACCATCTGTAAAGCTATTGGGAATTTTCACTAAAACAGAAACATCCCTCATGCAACATCAAAAAATTACTTTTCATAACTGGTTTAGAAAAATGCAGTTAAGTATTGCTCACCGTTTCCAGGATCCTCTCTGCCTTATTTCTCTAGTTAAGTTCTAAGCTGCAGATTTTATTTTTTTACTTTCACAGTGTGTAAGAACAGTAGATGTTGACAGCAGTAGAGTGAAGCTGATTGAAATCATGAGTATTGTTTATTATTTTATTCCATATTCAGCTTTATATATACTCTCACAAACATGAAAAGAGCACAGTGATGTCAGAACTTAATCGAGTCCATAATAAGCATAGCATGGACACTTATCCCTTCGAAAATAAACAAACTTTGCTTTCAAGGCAAATAGTATATAAATAGTTCAAGGTTTTTAAAGCTTCATCAAGCTGTTTTAAATTATGGCTAATACATGACCAAGAAAAGAAAGATTGTTTAATAATACTGAGGAAGCTCACACTTTACTCAAAAAATGTACAATTTTAAAGTGATCATCCCAAGCTGCCAAGTAGCAGAGTATGATTGACTAATCTCTATTATTTATTCTGCCATCTCTTTTCCTTCATTAACTGTTTTTGTTTAGAAAGAAGGAGAAATGCTATGGAAACTGCTTTTCCCTTCCCAAAAGAATATCTGTAAGTCACATATGTTATAATACATTTGCATTCTTAAACAAATAGCACTCAGACAAACAAATTAAAAATGATTATTTATGCCCTAAGAAGCTGGGTTACCCTGAAGGGCCATCCAAAGGTCAACCATTGCCTCAAACTCCGCTGCTTGGTACCCTGACCTGGAAGAACCATTGATAATGACCCCTTGGCTGTAGGACTTGAAGACTTAATCATCTGACATACAAGCAGCCCAGGGCATTCAGAGCTGGCATTTTCCTTCGTGAGATGTACACAAACAATACGCATTTTAAACAATTCAAAGCCTCAGTGCCTAAAATAGACCTGGCACAGCTCTCTTTCTCAGGAGCAGCTTCTCACCATCTCAGCTCCTACTCGGAGGCACATGCTGGGGAATGTGGAGCTGGCTGAGGCAGCTGGAACAAGAAGCTGCACGTACGCACTATTGGCATTTCCCCCGCATTTCAAGGCACGCTTGTCATCTGTATCATCGGAAACGTAATCACAGGGCAATGTAACTGCACACTCTTTGGGGGGGAATTTTTATACATCGTTCAGAGAAAGAATACTCTTTGCTGAGAAAATGTTATGCCATCTTTTTCCAAGTGACATCTGAATTGAAAGTATTTACAAAAAGTATTTTGATACTTATGTTCCTTCAAGTCGTGTCACTATGTGTTTGTGAAAAGAAATATAGATTATCAATAGAGTTATTTGGACTACTATTCTCCCAAAGCCTCTGGGGTGAGCTTACTACTAATACAGAGAGAAAGCTGTGCATCTAGAATCTGGGTTTTCCAGGAAAACTTAGGGTGGTAGATATGAATATCCACTGGAGGAAACAATCTGAAAGGCTAAATAAAATGACTCCCAGCTTGTCAGTTGAAAATTTATGTTTTAAAGAAGAACCATTTCTCTTTAATGTTAAAGAAAAATAAAGTGATCAGGGGATTCCTCTATTTAAGATGCCTGTTTTGTCTTTTTGTAACCAGAACTACCAAAATACCTAACTATTGTTTTTAAGACAGTCAGTGAGAAACCTTTCTCTTTTAGCTAATACAGTTGACCCTTGAACAACATATAGGTTAGGGATTCTGACTCCTTGAACAGTCAAAAATCCACCTGTAACTTTTGACCTCCCCCCAAAACATAACTACTAATAGCTTACTGTTGACCAGAAGACTGACAAACAAGTAAACAGTGCATTAACACATATTTTGTATGTTATATGTATTATGTACAGTATTTCTACAATCAAGTAAGCTAGAGAAATTAAATGCTATTAAGAAAATCATAAGGAAGAGAAAATACTTTTACAGTATTGTATGTATTTATTGAAAAAATCTGTGTATAAGTAGATCCACACAGTTCAAACCATATTGTTCAAAGGTCAACTATTTTTAGCTGAGCTACACATGGCATATGATGCCATTCTACCATCCAAAAAATGAGTTGTGCTCCATTCTGCACAACATGAAGAGAGCCCAGAACTCAGACGCAGCTACTGAGTCCAAATGAAATGCCATGAATCACCATTAGCTATAAGGCCATTTGGCATTATGTCACTATTAGAAGGCATTGAGTCAACCATTTATTCATTCAACAAATGTTTACCGAGGTAGGTGCTATATTTGGTAGGAAGATGGCTCTAGGGAAAATGCACCAGCTAGATGTGTGTACAGATTGCCAGAGCAAGCAGTGCTGCACATGCTATTAAAAGATTCACCCTGGGGTTATCGGTCACAGGTATTTGATTCTTTCTTACTATTTAATATTTTTCATAATTTATTTTATCCATTGAAGGATTTAATCTTAATAAAAAGAGGGGGAGACAAATAAAATAAAACAAAACACAAAAAAGCTTAGCACCATGAAATGTGATATCTCTCTCCTATTTTTTCCATTGCTTGACACCGAGAAAATGAAACCTTTCTCCTGCCATGTGTTGTGTTTTAATAAACTGTACATTAGTTTCATTCAACTGCTCCAGCCCCTGGCTATCCACTTTTCTGTATATTAGTTTTAAATACACATTGCTTGCAATAACACTGTAACTGGAGCTGTGCCTCAAGTTAAGAAATGGTTAGGATTGCTTTACATTTGCAGTCCCACTGAAAACATTTATTCAATCAAAGGGAAAAATAAATGTGGTCCCTCAGCTCTGTCAAGTATAAACTGTTATTGATCCCTTAAATGAAATTTGTTCATGCTGATCGATCAAACACATTATCTTTTTTCCAGTCTATTACCAGCAATTGGAAACTCTCAAGCGTCAATAGTTGTTTGACCACATACAGCTGTAAATTTAGACAATTGCTTTCAAACCTGAATTATTTCTCCCCATTCATTTCTCCCAAAAAGTGATGTTGACATTGAGATGATTTCTCTCTGAGCTGAGAGTAAAAAAAAATAAAAAAAAATTTGAATAATATGTTGACAATAATCGGTGTCTCTCCCGCTAAGCTGCATGGCGTTAGGGCAGAGTTGAGGATATAAAGCATAGCTTTTGCAACAGCAGACCTACCAGCCTCCTCCGCTCCTCCTCCTGGACGCCTTACACTGGGGGCCATCTCAACTTCTTCAGACATTGTTAACCACATTTGACACAGAAGTACTCATTATTGAGCTTTCCTCTTTACAAGTTCTGTAAGCGTTGGTGTGTTTGACTCATTACCCCACTCAAATTTCATGCACCTGACATAACAAACTAACTCACAGGAATACGACTTCTCTGTAGAACACCCAATGTTCATATCAAAAATGGACTTCAGGGGAGCACATAGTTCCACGAGGTCTTAAAAATCAAGTCTGACCTGAAATTCATTGATAAAGGCAATGAATTTCATGTATTCATTTATTTATTTGTCTAGCAAGCTTACCAGCCCTTTATTCACTCATTCTCGTCTAACTGTTCTGCCTTATATATCATAGACACCTCTATAAAATGGTCTATTATACTATAACATTTACTGTACTGTTAAGTTGAATTGTATTTTCTGTATACACAATGAAGTATAGTACAGTAAGTTGATTATATGATATTAAACACATCCCCAATACCAACACTATGTTCTAGGTTCTGTAGTCATAGCAATGTATATCAGACAAATTCTAGACCAGATCTAAATTGTCTAACTAAATATGTAAATCATTACAGATAGACAGAGGAACATAAGCATTTGTCTGAAATAACACAATGATTTTACCCTCATTTCAGTACACAGGGAGAATTCTACAGTCCTTATACTGTCTTTCAATAATGGTGTATTTATATTTTATGAGAAAAAAATCATTGTTGATGAAAATTCTATCAGTGAATGAATACATGGATTAGGTTGGTTCAAGTATTGTGAAGTTTTCCCTCCTTTTTCACAACTTTACTATTTATCAAAGCAAACCGTCTATGTCTAAGTTAGACTATTAAATCTGTTTCTCACTACTAGTTTCAACTGTCAACTCCCTAGAATTCAAGTTATATCTTCAGAAGGAACTTAATTTAGATTTAAATGTATTTTTTTAAAAGTAACTTTCACCTCTTAATTGCCAACATTAGGGACCTACTTTCTACTGCTGTCAATATCATATGTGTTTGTCTTCTATCTTGCTGATAGGTAATAATTTTCCAAGGAAGCTTAGGGAGCAGTGACTCTTTATTAAAACTAATAAAAGAGGGAATCATAGGTTTTTAAAAATTACTCTGGAAATGATTACTGACAAGTCTAGCTTGGATTCCTAAGGGAAAAAAACACACACCAAAAAACAGTGGGAAGTTACACCTTGTCACCACAGCAAACTAGTGGCTTTTTTGTCTTACACTTTCCTAATATAAAAAGTACTTTGTAGGAGGTGCCATTCTACTATTGTCTAAAGTTTCAATTTTTATGGAAGTGATAAAAGTGTTGATCTGTTGAAGAAAATATCAAATATATTAAAATGCAAAATCAGATTTCAATGATGCTTACTAATGATAAATTTGGATACTCCAGATATAAATTTGATAAGCAGTAAATGATAGATATCAGGGTTAATACTGGAAAGATATCAATCTATAAAAAAAAAGCATTACTGAATGGTAATGGCCCGAAAAAGGAGTTTTTGAACTAGGTTGGAAGTTCACAGTGAGACTAGAAATAAGAAGTACTGGAGAACCACATTTTTTCACCAACTCAATTCACGTCTGCATTTTGGCTCTGTCTTCCATGTTGGGCAGTCTCAAATGGAAGACAAAATATAACTGCTGAAGAGAGGTCTTCAAGACAGGTTTTTGTCCTATTTGCCATCTGTCAAAATCCCACAGTCATTGCTCCTTTCACTTCCTAGTAAATTCACAGAAAAAAATAAACTTTACATTAGCTCTATTAAATCAATTACCAGTGAAGAAATATTTTTTGAATGAATTTCCATAACATAGTAAATGAAACAAAACTTCATAATTCTGGCTAATTAGGATAGATGCAATTGATGTGACATGTAGTTTAATTTTTAAAATGGCATTACATACACACAATACATTGGAAATTAGGCACCTTAAAATTAATATTAACAAACGGTACTGAGGGTATCTATAATGTTAAAAGTACACATTTCAGAAAGTCAAACATAATTCTCATTTCCTCCTCATAAAAGAATAAATACAATTGAAAGTCCAAATTAGTTGCTGTTGATTTTCATCTTATATTACTAGATGTGAAAAAAAAAATCTTGATTCCTCAGTTTATTCATTCGTTTTCTCCCTATATACTCAATATAGCCATTTGATTTGGTTTATGGTTGTCGAGATGGAAATTCTTGTCTGGATGGAAATTCTTAAAAACAACAACCAAAAAAGACAAATATATATAAGGTCAACATTGTGAGCATATGTAGAGCTCATTCTACTATCAGGAAATGCTGGATATTCATATTCACAAAAATCTTAGTTTGAGCAATAAATGATTTTAACTTGAAACATAACTGTACAAAGTTTAATTAGTAATAATTTGCCATCTAACTGTATGTAAGAAGCTGCTATTCATCCCTGATGTGTTATCTCTAAACGGTTTTGGCGGGGATGCAAAAGAATGAATATATATCCTCTGACTACCTAAGCCAAGCTGCCTTTGCACGATAGCTGAGTGCAGAATTAGATTCCCATCGGTGCAAGAAGCCTATCATTTTTGCTGAAGCAACATACTATTTCCTTTAAACTTAAAAAAACACACACATATAAATACTAGAATTAAAGTCGTTTAAAATTATTTTGTGTCTAAGTCAATAAAAGAGTATCTACCTTGGATTCATTACATTGTAAAATTTTTCAATGGTACTAATAACTTATGCTTACTGAGGCACAGTTTTAAGTGTTATAAATGTATTATTTCCATCTTCACAAAAACCCTATACGGCATAATGACTTATCTTGAGTCATATAGCGCCTCAGTGGTGAAGCCAAGATTTGAATCCAGAAAGGCTTGTTTCGGAAGCCATTTCCTCTGCACAATTTTGCTTCTCAAATAAAACAACAAGTCTTAGATGTCAGATCTCTTTGATTTTGAAGGAGAAATTAGAAAAAACATCTTTAACAAGTAAATGTATCTTTCTAAGAATATGGCTAATTTATTGCCCTCACATGCTTGGAAAATCTAATATTCCTCATAGTAAACTCAGTGGTATAAATCCAATAATAACAGCATCCTTAGGGCCAAATGGACACCCAGGGATCCTGATATCTACCTATTGCTCAGAGAGTGTCTTCTTTCTTTCTTTTTAAATTTATTTTGAATTTATCTTTATTGTTGAAAGAATTACAAATGTCCCCTTTTTCCTCTATTGACCCCCTCCACCCTGTATGCCTCTCCCCCAGGCCTTTCCCACAACTATAACAGTGTCCTGTTTCTAAGACTGTGAGCAGCCTGAGAGCATGGATGCCCTCATGCCCATTAGTGCCTCTGCAGGGACAAGCCCAGTGCTTGGGCCAATGTCTTTGCTTCCATGTGGCAGACATTGTTGTGTTTTGAAGGTTAATCTTGAGGCTTTGATGCAATAATAATGATATTTAGCTAGGGGCCCCCAAATACCCAAGTTATGTCTTCCTACACACTCTAGGCTTCTTCACAGGAAACAACAGAATCAGAATTTGAAAAAAGCCCACACACTTTACTTAGGACCTGGCAACCCCCTGATGATTCTTTACGTAGGACCTACTAATTATCACTGAATTATAAAACATAACTTCAATTTACTGGCAAAAAAGGAAAAAAATATACTCCCTCTTTCTTTAATCTAAGATAGATGCATTGTCATAGAAGATCATATCTCTCCTAATAAACTCTTGTAGGAACAAGCATCCTTCACAAATTGTGGTTCATCAGTCAGTGATGGATTTGGACAGCACATACAAACAGAATTAGGCCCCCTTCTCTCTTGGTCTCTCTCTTCAGGATTTCCCTTCATTTCCCCAAACCTGTGGCTGCCTCTAACTCAATCCTGAAGCTCTTCAAGCAGGAAAACTTGGAGGTGTCTGCTGGAGTTTTGGCTGCTCCAAATGGTGTCCACTTTGGTTTGTTTCTCAGCCTAAGGTCTGTAAAAGAGATATTTGCCTCATGCTGCCCTTGTTCTAATTGTCTACCTTCCTTCAGAATCTGCCTGTTTTTGTTCACCTTTGAATCCCTGCAGTTCAGTGTGTGTGTGTTCCATAGTTATAACTGTCATCTACAGGCACATTGGGTCCAGTAAGCTCTTATTCAACTGTACTATGAGTGGAAGTCCTAATTAAATTACAAACTATACCTGTTAGATATTTGCTACATACACAAGATTGTAACTAACACTACAAGCAAATGTATAATTGCTAACTCAAAGACATAAGCAGCAATTTTTAAAGAAGTCCAAATGCAGATAAACTAATTTTAGTGATTCAGTCAAAAAGATCTATATATTTTCTTAATTTCCTAAAAATATTAGTAGACAAGTCAATTTCTTGACAAGTGGTACTTTCCTCTTTGCCACTGTCCACCCAGTGTTTAGCATAAAGCCAGATATATAATTGCTACTTAATAAATATTTATTGTATAAATGAGGCAAATGATTAATAAATATTATAAGAAACTTGAACAAGATAATAAAAAAATCAGATACATATCTCATTATTAAACCTCAACTGAGTATACATTCTAATAAATCCCATGCAATAAAATTCATACCTCATCAGGATCTCTAGAAAGGGAAGGGAAAATCTACCAGCCCAGTCAGAGAAAGTTGGAAAAGCAGAAGTCTACAGATGAATGCAGGTGAAAACAAGGAGGAGACAGTAGTAGAATGTCTTCAAAAAGTTGAATTTTAAAAAAGAGAGGCTTATACCCTCCTGGGAAAAGGAAAAGAAAAATTAATTGGCTGGTAATTTGGAGATCTGTGACTTGGTACAGAATAAAAGAAAAGGGCAGCAGAAATCTTCAGAGTTCTCTTCTTGATTCTAGCCACTTTCAATTCATAGAGGCACTGCTTACCTTTTCAGAAGGATAATTGGATAATTATTACAGTGTGTCCTTGGCCAACTCACTTCCTCTTGCTAAATAGAAGGTTTTCCTCTGAAAAATGAGGTGATCAAGTGTATGGTAGGTGATTCATTAAATCACTTCAAACTATGAAAAATTCATATCCTGAAAAATGATAAAAAAACAGAAAAACATGAAATATTGTTTTTTCAATTCTCTATAAGATAGAATAGCATATATTAAATACTGATTTTCAAGACATTTGATATCAGGCAATTTGGAGAGTAATTAGATAGAAAAAATAAAATTAAATCTCTTTTTATTCCAGCTTATACTTTTGACGGAGTTTGAGAAAAACTCTAGATCTCTAGAGATCTTCAGAAGACTCCCTCAAGCATTTAGCAGAGTATTAATCATGCCTGTGAGAAAATTTACTTAATATTAAGATAAAGAATAACTAGGAGAAATAGTACTCAAACAGAGCCATGAATATAGCCTATTCAACCAGCTTCAAGTTAGAAAATCCCATTACTCATTGGATGTTTAGTAATGTACTCAGATAAGTATTATTTAAATAATGGGGCATAATTAGCCCTAGATTAATACTGCTTTGGTCATGCTAAACACATATTTAAAAGCAAGATCTGAAAACATCAAACAATTTCCAAGGAATTAACTATGTATCTAAACAAAGTTTGAGAATATTTATAGAAACAAACAAAAAAATACCTCACATAAGAAAAGGTAAAATCCACAATCTCAGGCATTCAATGAGAAATTACAGGTATGCAGAGAAGCAAGAAATATGACCTATTAAGAGGAGAAAAATCAATCAAAATTCACCAGGAATTGACACACAGGTTAGAATTAGGAGAAAATAGCAATAAAATAGTTATTATAATCATATTTGCTATGTTTAAAACATGTAGAGGGTATATTGAAAATGTTAAATGAGTTATATAAAAAAAAATCCAAATTGAACTTTAGAGGTGAAAGACAGATTAGGCATTGTAGAAGAAAATATTATTAGTGAACTTGAAGATATCTCAATAAAAACTATCCAAAATTAAACACACAGGAAAAAGTGACACAAAAAGTGAGTAGAGCATCAGTAAGCAACGAGCTGTGGGTCAATTTCAAGAGGTCAAACATGTAATTGGAAGTCTCAAAAAAAGAGAGGGCATGATAGAAAAAACAATTGGAGTAAGGGCTGAATTTTTTTTCTGAATTTAATGATAAGTATAAACCATAGATCCAAAAAGCTAAGCAAAAAGCAAACCCATGTTTTAGAAACATGAAATAAAACTATGCCAAGGCACATTGTAAGCATAAAGCTGATAACCAGTGATACAGAGAAAATCATAAAAGCAGCCACAGAAAGAAGAAAATTAGATACAAAAGAACAAAAATTTTTCTTGTTAGAAACATTACAAGTGAGGGGACAAAGGAGCAACACCTCTAAAGCACTCAAATTTTATACCCAATGAAAACATCTGTCAAAATGACAGACAAAATAACTTTTTCAAACATATGCTTTCATCATCAGCAAAATTGCTCTACAGAAAATGTTAAAGGAAGCCCATTAGGAGAAAAACATACCAGTTAGAAATGTGGATCTACAGAAAAAATAAAGATCATGATAAATAGTAACTACATGGGAAAATAAATAAGAATTGTTTCTTATTATTTAAATCTTTTAAAAAAATAATTAAATCCTTATACAAAAATAATAACAATTTAGTATAAAATTTATAACATATTTAGAAGTAAAATGTACAGCAAGACCCCCACAAATGTTGAGTGAAGAAATGGAAGTTCATTACATAATATCTATCAAAGGTAGATTATGATGTTAAATATGTATGCTATAAACCCTAAAACAACCACTAAAACAAAACAAGATGTCACTAAAGAGATAAATTAGGTGATAAAATGGAATTATAAAAAGCACTTAACTCAAGAAGTAGTTTTAAAAAAGAGGAAAATGAGAAGAATAAATATGACAAATAGAAAACAAGTTTACCATGACAGTAGATTTCAATCTAACTATAGGCCCTGACTGGCTAGCTCAGTTAGTTAGAGTATCACCTAGATACACCAAGGTTGTGGGTTTGATCCCCGATACAAGAATCAATCAATGAAAGCATAAATAAATGGAACAGCAAATTGATGTTTCTCTCTCTCCCTCCCTCCCACTCTCTAAAATCAATATATAAAAATAAAACTAACTATATAAATAACCATATTATAACAGATGGTCTAAGGACCCAGTTAAAAGACAAAGATTGTCAGAGTTGATTAAAAATGAGATCCAACTATGCCACCTTCAAGACACAAATATAAAGATAAAAGTATATTTAAAATCAAAGAATACAAAAATATGTACCATGATAATATTAGTCAAATAAAACTGGAATGGCTGAATTAATATCAAAGTAAATTTCAGAGGAAAGGATATTACCAAGGATTTTTAAAAAGTCATTTACTAATGATGAATGGGTGAATTAATCAAGACAACATAACACTTGAGCATGTAACAATAGAGCTTCAGATTACATGAAGCAAAACTTGATAGAAGTATAAGAAAGACATAATTATAGCCAGATACTGCAATGTCCTGCTTTCAACAATTTATAGAACAAGTTGACAGAAAATGAATAAAAAGATAGAAGACATAAAAAACACTAATCAATCAACTTGTCTTACTTAATATTTTTAGATCATTCCAACCAACACTACAGAATTGTCCATTCTTTACAATTGCACATAAAACATTAACCAACATTGATCATATTCTAGACTATAACACAAATATTAATAAATTTGAAAAGACTCAAGTACTACAAAGTATGTTGTCTGACCACAAAAAATAAATAAATTCAAAATTAATGAGAGAAAGATTTCTGGAAAATTCCAAGGAATTTGGAAAATAAATAGTACACTAGAAAATATTGCATGGGTTAAATAAAGAATTAAAAGAGAATTTAGAAGGTATTGTGAACTGAATAAACATAAAAACACAACAAAATTTGTAGGATTCCACTAAGAAGTAATTAGAAAAAAATGTAGAGAACTAATTACCTATAATAGAAAAAAGTGAGGTCTTGCATCAGAAACCTCGAGATCAATTTTAAGGTATTAGAACAAGAAGAACATATTATACCCAAAATAACCAGAAATAATAAATATTGGAGCAGAAATAAATAAAATAGAAAATTAAAAAGCAATAGATAAAATCATTGAAACATAAAGGTAATTCTTTGGAGGTGGTAAATACAATTAATCAATTTCTTGGAAAGACACAAATGACCAAATTTAACTCAAGAAAAATAGAGAGGCATCATCAAGATGGTGACATAGATCATTTCTGACTTCAGTTCCACTCACAAGAGATCAAGTAGCAACACTCTGTACACACAACACCACTACTAAAATTCCAAAACTCTGGGATCATACAGAAACACCCTTCCGGACAACAAGACTGAAGAGGACCTTTTAAGGGTAGAAGAAGTGGTTTTACTTAGAATGCATAGCACCACAGATAGAGCTCTCCTGGGCCAGCAGTTTCTCTAGTGGGAAAAAGAGAGCCCCAGATGGACATCTAGCTCAGCCACCGTAGTGGGTCGATTCCTGGGAGGCTCACTTTGGTCTCACCTCAGGGGGATTACTGGAGGAAACTATGGACCACAATTTATATGACAATTTTGAAAAGACAAAACTATAGTAATGGAGAACAAAACAAAGGTTGGGATGGACAGGGTATAACTACCAAGGAGCAACTAGAGGGAGTTTTGGGGGAAACTGAAAGGTCTTGTATCCTAATTGTGGTAGTGATTACAAGAAATCATACATGTGGTAACATTTGTAGAACTGTACAACAAAAAATTCAATTTTATTGCATGTTAATTTTTTAATAAAATAATATATTTAAAAATAGGAAATAAACCTTGATATTAAGAAAACAATTCAATAAAAAATTGGCAAAAGATCTGAACAGACATACAGCTGACATATAAGCATAAGAAAAGATGTTCAATGTCATACATCATTGGGGAAATATAAATTAAAATTGCAGATATACCACTACACACCTATTAAAATGGCTAAAAGTAAAAACATCGGACCATACCAACTGTTGGTGATGCGGAGGAACTGGAATTCTCGGTGCTGTTAGGGGAGACTTAAATTGATATAACCGCTTTGGAAAATAGTTCAGCAGTTTCTCTAAAAGTTAAAAATATACCTACCATGTGACTGAGGTGTTTTATTCTTAGATATTTACACAAAAGGAATAGAAAGCATATACTCATACAAGGACTTGTACGCAAATATCATAGCAGCTTTATTTGGAAAACCAAAATTCAGAAACAACCTACATGTCCATCAACAGTTGAATGGGTAAACAAATTGTGATATAGCTTTACATTGTAATACCACTCAACAAAAGGAAAGGACTAATACACAAGAGATTAATTAATTTCAAGATAATCATGCTGGGTGAAAAAAATTCTTACAAAAAAAGAGTATATTCTGGCTGACTCCATTTCTATAAAATTTTAGAAAATGCAAACCCATCTATCAGGACAGAAAGCAGAGCAGTTGGTTTCCAGAGGATAGTGCAGTGGTGGGGAAGGGTGAGGCAGAAAGACAGGGAGAGGTAGGAGAGGTTTAAAAAGAAGCACAGGAAAACATGATGGATTTCTTTTTCTTCTTTCTTTCTTTCTTTCTTTCTTTCTTTCTTTCTTTCTTTCTTTCTTTCTTTCTTTCTCTCTCTCTCTCTCTCTCTCTCTCTCTCTCTCTCTCTCTCTCTCTCTCCCTCTCTCTCTCTTTCTTTCTTTCTTTCTTCTTTCTTTCTTTCTCTCTCTTTCTCTCTCTCTTTCTTCTTTCTTTTTCTTTCTTCTCTCTCTCTCTTTCTTTCTTTTAAATATATCTTTATTGATGTCAGAGAGAGAAAGGGAGAGGGAGAGAGAGAGATAGAAGCATCAATGATGGGAGAGTCGTCATTGTTCGGCTGCTTCTGCACGTCCTTGACTGGGGAAGGAGCCCGAAACCCAGGCATGTGCCCTGACCGGGAATTGAACCACCATCTCCTGGATCCTATGTCAACGCTCAACCGCTGAGCCACACCTGGCTGGGCGATATGTTTATTTCTTGATTTTCTTGATGGGTTCATGGATGTATACATATGTCAGAGCTTATCAATTTGTATGCTTTTAAAATGTGCAGATCAATGTATATCTATTTTACTTCAGTAAACTTGTTTAGAAATAAAGAATGAATTCAAATAGATTTTAAAATATGAAACATGAGAAAAAAGACTGTTGAGAAAGATATTCATAATTTTTTTACCTCTTCAAAAAAATGAGAAAAGTTGAATACTTGCCCTGAAAACACAAGCCCTATTTCATGTTTGCCTCCTGCTCCGCACTCACACTCATATCTAATTCTTCACTTCTTAATATGATTCAAAGATAGGCCACTAGGAAAAGGAAAAGGGTAGCAAGTTTGGTCAGGGTTTGCCTTCCTCCCCCCCCATCTCCTTGGATGTGCGACACCCCAAGCTGCAATAAAATGTGTACCTCATTGCTTTTCTCCAATTGTCCTTGACAGTAGTGAATTCAGTTGTTTTGGGGAGCTTGTTAGTACAGACAATTCATCAGGATTCTTATCAAGGTTGTCAGCAAGGTGGAAGAACTGTTTCTGAACCTCCAGCAAAGCACAGTGCCATCCAAGAGAGAGTCAAGAAACATCTCAGCTTTTTTTAAGAAAATCCTGTAGACCTGACAGATTCAGTGTCATCCAAATATTCCACATGCAGTTTCACTTCTTTGCTCATGTCTATTTAAACGATTTTTGAAAGCTGTAATTACATAAACAGAGAGCCTCCCACACTCTGACAAGAGGAAAAATACATATTAACTCCAGACAAAATGTGGGTGGTGGTATCTTTTTTTTTTTTTCTTAGCAAGCTTTATACTGTCAGAAACTATGAAACACTACTGCAAATAGAAATATGTCACTAAAAGTCTTTCATATTAGAAATGACCATGCAGTTTCCTAGGATATTATTCTACCTTCTTTATTTCTCCTGGGTAATGTAAGAAGTGAAACAGCAAAGCTCTTAAATCTAATTTTTTCTTCCTTGTAATATAGTGTCAATCAATCCCCTTTCCCAAATACTTCTATGTATGACTTGGCTAATTGGGGAAACACTTGCTGTTTTTCTACTATGAAATTTATTGATATGGGTTCCTTCTGACATTGTGATTTCCAGTTGTTTGGATTACATAGCATGGGGTGGGTAGCAATGGAAAAACAAGATAAGACATAGGCTTGTCCTATGGTTTACAAACTAGGTACATGTAATGGAGCATTTCATGTTAATGTCAATGTAAAAACCACAACCACAAACCAAAATCAAATATAGGGATTAGCACTTTTATCTCCTTACCTTGAACTACTCTTACCTTTTAAATTGTTCATTCAGTCATTCAATATAATATTAGTGTTTTTTGAATGTTCGTCATGTAAAAACTGCAATAAAGAAATTAAAGTCACCTTGGAAAAATTAAGAAGAATGAGTACAACAGGGATTAGAACTCAGTCTGGCTTCAGAATCCTACTTTCAACTACCATGCTGTATTATATCTCAAAATTGTGATTAATATTTATTGAAGGCTTACTTTGGGCCCAGGCATTGTTTTAGCCCTTTACCTTTATTATCTCAGTTAAGCCTCCTAATAGTCCTATGATGCATGCATTCCTATTTCCCCAGTTCTTCAGACTGACTTCAGAACCTATGCTCTTCACTACACATCAAGGAAAATGAATTAAGTACATACTCTGGGCAAGTCCCCGCATCCAGTGCTGGAGTTTTATAGATGAAGCCCCTGTTGGAAAGCAGCTTAGCTTAAAGTCTGGTGAAGGAGTCAAGTAAGCAAGTCATGCTCTTATCCGTTGCTTCCCTTTCTCCCCCTTCCTTTCTTCTCATGCTTTCTTCTGTCATGATTTCATTCTGTGGACAAAACATAACGGAACGCATAATAACCGTTGTTCCATGTCAAAATGTTTTGGCTAAGAGAGGAAGGAAGTGAGAAAGCATAAACTTTTTTAAAAAAAAATATTACCAATGTCCCTTTTTCTCCCCAATGACCCATTCCACCCTGTCCCCTCCCCCTCCCCAGCATAAACTTTTTATGTCCATCTTTAGAGAGCTCAGGCTTAAAAATGTCAAATCTGGGTCCATAATTCTAAGACTTCCATAGACTATTGGGTGACAAGAACTCCCACACTATTGAATATAACTCAGCTGGAAGGAAGGTGCAAATAATTTCAAGCAGGGGAAATGTCTGGGGAACTCAAAGACCCCCAGACAAGGAATAAGTCGATTCTGCTGGAGTGGATCATTCCTGAGAGAAACAAGGGGAACGTCTGACTAACAGAACCATAGAGTAGCAAGAAATCAACCTTTGAGTAACTGAAATTTTGGAAGTTTTTATTATGACGACTAACATTATTTGCTTTATGTAAAACAGAAATTCTTACCAGGAATGGTTCTGCTATAACAACAAATATGAAATGCATGGCACTGAGGTCAAACAATGGGAGTCAAGAAAATACATACAGCAAGCTGGAAAGTTGGAAACTCACATTATATTACAAAAAATATTTGATAAAACTGAAGATTTGAAAGGCAGAGCATTTGCCTCCCAAGACTACAGCTTTTAAGGAAGTTGTTGGAAAATATCAGAATATTATGGGCTGCTTTTTGCAAGGTATTATGAGAAAGATGACTTCAGTAAGAATCAGCTTACTTTGAGGTAGACATGAAAGAAAATAGAGAAGCAGGGCCTTCACTTAGTTGAAAACAATGTTTATTTCCAGACACCCAAATAGTGAGATAAGTTTGAACAAAGCTATGAGCATCAACGGCCCAGTAAGACTTTTTAGTAGAATGAAGTGTTTCAGTCTTGCAGCAAAGACTGACCATACAATCTCCCCACCCATGTCATTAAGTTAATGTAGAGAGGCATAAGGGTAAGGAAACGAAATGAAGCTGATTATCTACAATTATTCACCACACTAGTGGTCCAATATGGTCACTAAAGAGCTCCAAACATCTTAAAGCAAAGCATCAAGAACCGTGTCCAACTATTACAGCATTTACTGTCTTTTTGGAAGACAGTGCATGATCTCTGCTATTCATTAATATTTTCAGATTTAATTCCAACTTGATTACCATGTTACTAGTACTCCTGCCTTCAAAGCTTCTCCCCACTCAATTAATTCTTCCACAATTCTCCTAGCTGAGACCTTGGATTTATGTCTGATTTCTCTTCTTTATCATCCCCACATTGAAACACAGCTTTTCCCCTCACACAGCCTCTTTATACTTCATGCCTAGGTTCCTGAGATTGCCTCCCTTTGCCCTTCTCTCATCTGACTCGTTTTGATAATCTCTACCAAATGAATATTCCAACAGCCCTATTTTAACTGTATCACACTCTTTCAAATCTTTTAATGGCTCCACAATATTTAAGTTCTAACTTTATTACTTACTAATCAGATCATTCATCTAGTTGAGATTTGGTTGTACAATCTGTAAATGGAGATAATAATTATATCTAACATACATTTGTTATGAAGTTTGTGTGCTTTGAAACATGTATTTAGAGCAGTTTCCAGTGCATTTAATATATTTTAATTATTGTTATTAGTGATAGTATTCCAACATCTAAGGCTGTCTGAAATTTGACCCTAACTTAACCTTCTTCTTTTATCTCACATGAAATGCCTGCTCAAGACAAATATCAGTTTCTCGAAGTTTTATGAATACATCTTGCAAATCCCTTCATTTAAACCTGTAATTTGATCATGCTCTGCCACAAACATCTCTTTCTTTCCATTTATCCAAATACTATTCATTCTTAATGGACCAACTGGAATCTCATCCCCACAAATCTCTTGTCATAGCTGATGTCAGGTCTTTCCCCATTCTGAACAGATACAATATATTCACTTACTTGGAGATTACTGTGCATTGTGAAGTATGTAATAATAAGGATCTGGATCAGACTGGAAAAGATGTTTTCTCTCCACCTTGCCACAATTTACCCAGCATTCTGTCCCCAAACAGAAAATGAGACACACATTTTTGGGGATGGACTGCTCAAAATAAAACTAAAGTTTAGATTTAGAAGCTAGAAGGCAAAAGAGAAAAGAATAAGGGAGCCGTGTTGGAATTCTCCCTAGAGTTGCATAAGGAGGAAAAAGTAGTGTCTGGAAACATGTATTACTATGATTACCATATCCCTACATGATACACATGGAAAAAGTTAAATGCTTTAAAAGTAATATTTTCTTGTATTCTAAAAGTTGGCTTTTTTTTTTCTTTCATTTTGTAGCTGGAGATGGTTCTCATTTTTGTGCATCAAATCAAAATGGATACTAATCTAGTCAACTAATAAATGTCAAAACCATACAAATTTATGTGCAAGTTTATGCACAATTTCAACTATGAATCATCCAATATTTATAGCAATTTTATGGTTTGGAGGTTTCCCTAAGACCTCTGTGAACAACTGTGCAGGCTGCACACTGCCCAACTCCAGGGGCCACAATTCACACAGGCTTGATGGGGATAACCCCTTATTACCACCCTGAAGTCATACAGTGCAGCTGCCTGTCTATCCAGGTGGGATAAAATATATATATATAGTTTTCCAGAACATAACAGGGCATCCCCAAGAAGGGAAAATTAGTCCAGCCAGATTGAGGAGTAAATAAGAATACCAGCCATGGAGTTAGCAAAATCAATGCATTGCTCTTCACAAGATAGGCAAGTTGCGTAAACTTTCTGAGCCTTTGCTTCCTCACAGTAAAACTGAGATAACACTACTACTTCATAGGGTTTTCGGAAGGATTAAATGAAATGAAGTCTAGCAAAGTGCCCAGCTCATAGTGGAAGTTCAGTGTTTACTTTCTCACATTTCCATTTCAGAATTATGATTGCATTAGGGAAAGAGGTTTTTCTTCTATGTAATGAATGCTAGAGAGCAATACCTCAGCCTGATTTCTAACCCCCTTTCGGCAAAACCATGCTGGCTATTTTCATTCAGTGCAGTGGCTTTCAAACATTTTCTTTAGCAGTAGCAAAACCTTTTGGTTTCCAATTAAAATCTTAAACAAACCCCAGTAAAAAAAAGGCAGCCATTTGGGAAAGATTTTAAGTTAAAAGACTTAGTCCCATCTTGCCTGGTATTGCCTGAACTTGGGAAAGTTACTTGGCTTCTTTGTGTCACTTTTCTTATCTGAATATTTTGGATAATACAAAATGCTGCCCTGCGTCATGTTCAAGGTCGTTGTCACACTCAGATGAGCACATGTGCATGAACACACTTTGAGATAGTAATGTGATACACAAATACATACTAGCTTTCTTTTCACAACACAAGCTTCTGCATTTTGGCTCACCTATTTGATTTTTTTCCCAACAGATTTACCTCTCTAATTACACAGAGTTCTTGCTAACAAACAGGTGTATTCCAAAATTTAATTTGTTAATCAGTTGTTCGGATCTCAGCACATATTTTTCCCTAGAAATGACATTATAAAAGGAATAGTTCAGAAAGAACTATTGCTTCAGAAAGGAGCAATCTTAATCCAACTCTTTAGCCCAAAATGTAGCTCAAATATTATACATTTGTTCTAAAAATAGTTGGAAATATTATTGCAATATAAGTAATGAAAATGGTAAAATAATAAAATGAATGAGTTTAATTTACCTTTTATGCTGGCATTTAATGAGCAGTAAGTCTACTTAGAAAATGGTAGACATTAAGCTAGTGGAGAGCCTAAAGGGAAGTTCTGAGTCCCATAAGGCTTTTAGAAATTGATATGACTTGCTTTTGTGATTGACAAATTTCTAAAACTAGATTTTCCCATTTATTTTGTAAATTTTAAGCTTAAAGTTATATTGGAGTAATTGGCTGGATCAGGGATACAACCAAGGCAACACAGAGAGGTAAAAAGAAACATGGAAAGGGAAGGTTGGGGAAACAACTAAAGATAGAAAGAGCTAAAAATTTAAGGTGAACAGGGAAAAATCTTAGAAAGGAAGAAAGCTAAAGGATGTTAATTCAGTGGAGAAGAAAAAGAAAAAAAATGTTAGGAAAAATGTCTTCACCCAGTTAAAGATTAAGGGGGGGAAAAACCATGTGAGTCAGTCAGACCTCCCAGAAGGTTTGCAGCCTCTGCATGAAGCAGCTGAGTGAGGGTATGTGGTGCCTCCACTGGGTAGGTGAAGAGAGGAAACAGGGACACCTGGGAATCTGGCCTTTGTATGAATTAGACATTTGTTACGAAGTGCAAGGGTCTCCGGAAGTCAATAATTTAAATGATATTTAAATTATTTGAGGGAGGAAATTGGTATTTAATAAATAATTAGGAGAAATTAGCCAAAGATGAAAATAATTTAACTGAAAAATCTACACGGTGGATTGATATACAATTATTTGAGAGGTGTCTTTAATTTCTAATATAATGAGCAATTGTTTTCCACTCAAACATTAAATATTTATTATAACACCTGATGCTCGTAAAGATCCTTAGGGCAGTGAATAAAAAGCTAGTTGTTAAAGTAAGGGCAAACTCTCCCTCAGACAAGCTGCTCGCATCTCTAAAGGTCACCGATGGCTTACTCATGCAGGTCGCTGCTGTTCAATAGCAATGTTTCAATACCGCTGCTTTCTGATGCACTCCATCTCCTGGTTCTCATGACCATTCCCCCTGGATCTTCATCCGTCTCTCCAGCCATCCCTCTCATCCTTTTTAAGGGGACATCCCCTTTCTCCCTTCCCATCCCTTTAAATGTTATTGTTGCTCAGAGTTCTGATTTTGGTTTTCTTATTTTACAAACGTCCTGTGACAATTTCGCCAATACCCATGGTACCAACTACCATCTAGAGACGACATTCTACACCCCAATGTGTTCTCCCCAAGATTCCATACTTCTGCATTCAACTAAAAGATAGCCAGAACCTTTTATAATGAAATTCATTTTTCCTTTCATTTGCAGTGCCATGGTTTTGATCATTTATTTTAAAATGTTAAAATGCATTAAAAAAGAAGAGGCAATTTTTTGTCTTTTACATCTTTTCATTAGTTCTCTCAAAAATTAAAATGAAATAATTTATAGTACACTTAATCCTTTACACTTACTCCCTCTTTAGTATTGTAAGTTGATCTGATAAAGAATTTGCAAATGATTTAGAATCTTTCTGACAAAGGAAATTTTAATTGAATTTTGAAAGTTAAAATTTTCAAAGTTCCAGAATTAATTCTGCTGATATTTTTCCCGCCTATAAAATTCACCTAGGAATTTTTTTAAAGGGGAAATTAATTAGGAACTCCCTACTCAGATATTTTCTTTATATGCAAAATCTCCAGATGTGCTTAATATGTGGTCTTCAATACTCTCACAGTTTCTCTGTTAGAACACTTTCTCCATTCTGATCTACCATTGTTTCTTTAGCTTTCTTTCCTTTCAGATAATGCTGAACTTAAAGCAAAGGGATTTATCCTTTGAAATATTTTCACAAAATTTTCTTCCAATAATCATTTTTATTACCAAGAAATGATGGCCATCATGCCCCCAGAAATGAAGTGTTGGACATGCTAAATAGAATAAAGGACGTATTCTAAGTGAAAGTAGTAATATCATTTGGGGTAGTAATAGGTGGGGAAATATCAGTTGAGTCAAACTTTAATTTTTTTCATTTACTGTGATACTCTGAATATCTTTTAGATAGTACATATTTCAATCATACTACTAAAGAATAGCCAAGTCATACTTTCTTGAAATGTGTAAGTTTTTTAATGTTAGTAACACAAGCTTTGAGGTAATTCAAATTTGAAAATGCATGCAAGACAAATTCTCCTCTAATGCAATAACTAAATTAGTTATAGCCTGGACTCACCAAGTACAGGATCTAGTCAAATGCTCTTAAAGGTAACCTGCAAACATCTACAGGCTGCAAAGAGCAGTAGAAGAAACATGGGGTTTTAAATCTGACCTCCAGTATTTGTTTCCTGGTTTTGTTACACACTATCTTCAAGAACTTCGATAAGGTATTTGACCTCTTTGAGACTCAGTTTTCCCAAAGTTGAACAGGGGTAATAATACGTACCTTGCAAAGTCCTCATGAACAGTATTGATGATGCATGTAAAAA